>NC_056742.1:320111140-320206140 GCF_019279795.1 Protopterus annectens | reverse complement strand
CACCTGCTACTTCCCTTTCCTCACTAACAACAGCTAGCAGGAATGGAAAACATAAATAAACACAAGTAACAGAAGCAGCAGTTACAAGGCCTTCTGTGTGTGTGCGTGTGCATGTAAGTGTGTGCATGCATGCGTGCGTGTGTGTGTGTGTGTGTGTGTGTCTGCGTGCACGTGTGCATGTGAGTGTGTGTGTGTGTGTGTGAGAGAGAGAGAGACAGATCGTGATTGTGTGTGTGGAAGGGGGGGGTAGAGGGGTTATAATGTTTCATACTGTAGGTAATTAATGCTACTGCTTATATGCGTTTATAGGTAAAGTAGTAGGCAACTCATTCTGCAGACTATTATACTTCTAGTCAATAACCAGTCAGTGATCAAAGGTGAGAATGAAACCTGTACACATTTTTTAAATGCCTTATCCATAATAAACAAAGAATACCAACTATAGCTTTAACCACAATATGCTAAGTAGAAGAAGAAGTAGAAATAACTGACAAAGTGCAAACTTTCTTTTTTGAATAAAGTAAGCAGACATATGCAAGACAACTGCCTATGTGTAAAGAAGCTGAGGTACTTGGGGGGGAAAACAACAGAAAACTTCTTCTGTGGCTAACAATAAGCAATAACACAGTTAAAGCCATTTCAATAAGAAAAATAATGAAACATGAACAAAAGAGGAGCACTTCTGATGATTCATTCAGTCATTTGATTACAATAGAGTGGGATTAATTGCTAGACACTTTTGTGTATGTGATGTATGCGTATGTATTACTCTTCATTTGTGCTTCTGCGAGTGTGTGCATCAGAGTTTCTGTTTGTGCGAGTCTCTCTGTCTCTGCCTTTATACCTGTGAGTATACATATAAATGAGTGCGTTTGTATGTATATGTGTGTGTGTGTGTATATATGTATGTACACATCATTAAATATTTACATAACTTATATTGTGCATGTAAAATACTTCCACCAACAGCAATTAAATGCACTACAGCAACTTTGAAATGGGGAGGAACTATGTTACATCAAAAATATAAACAATGTATATACTAATAATAAAACAAATACAAACTAATTTAACAATTACCCCATTATGTAAGCACAGTAATGCCTTCATGTTGGGCATTACAGGGAAATAATGGCCTGCCCAGGGATGTTGTGAAGTCTGACGCCTATGGATTAACTTGCTAATGAATCAGCTTGTTGACTTAAAAGTTCTCAGGATATAACCTGCCAAAGAAATAAAATAGTATTTTTTGCAGGGCATAAGGCCTCCCTCCACCCCACCATGTGGGGATGCAAGCTCCTCAGACCACAGAACTTACATATATATATATATATATATATATATATATATATATATATATATATATATATGTATATATATATATATATATATATATATATATATATATATATATATATATATACACATATACCAGCTTCATGAATGCTTAAACATGAAGAAGGAGAAATCTACATAAACAAAGGAACTGTGGCTGATATACACTTTAGAAAATGCATTAGTAGTGATTTCTCATTCAAAACAGTAAATGGTGGAGCTGGAGTCTGAGGAATGAATCCTCTGAGAGCTAGAGCTCTGGCAAGTGTATGATAGTTTATCCTGTTAATCTGAAGGATGAGCTCCCCTTTTCCAGATTATTTTGGTTTAGTTTAGTGTTAATGAGATGATACAAAAGGGCATGGGCATGTCTTGTTTGGCAGCCCATACTCATCACCAGGTGGCCATTCTATTACAGAGCACCATGTCAGAATGTTATTCTGAGCCTAGAAAGTCCAGGCATCTTGACAAGCTGGAGGAGCACATTCATTTATTCTTTATTTGGATAGTTTTAGCTTTACATTGTTAGGTGTTTCTGATCCTATATATGGATATCATCTTTTCTGGAGAAGAAACCAGAAAAAAAAGATGCAACTTTCTTGGTGAGTAAACAAGACATCTGCATAACACAATTCTTAAGGTGAATTTCAGAGACAATGCTGTATGTGACAGGTGTTTTTTAGACCATGCAAAATGCATTAAGTTCATATTAGGTTATTGCAGGGATGGTTCTCCTTTCCCCAGGGTGCAGTAGACTTGTAGTTAATTATATCAATTAACTGAGTTGGGAATATGATCCCGTCTATGTGAAATCAAGTTTCAAATTCCACTTTGAATTATTTTTTTTTCAATTCTGAGTGGAATTTGAACTCCTGATGCTCCCACTCATAGCAGGGAATACGAACTTGGCATTCATGCATTGAGCTCGCTGTTATTATACCCCAGATGCCATCACCTGGATTGTAACGAGGAGCGCATGTTGCACCATTCATGCATCTTCTGACCGTGCTTTGACAGGCTGAAGATTCTTATGGTGGATGCTTCATCCAGAGTCCAGCCAGTAACAGTTCCTTTGTGCGTTGAAAGGAATGCTCTTAATTCATTTAATAGGATCCTTCTGCACTGATCATAAATTAATTCATTGAAATTATTGCATTAGTACTGCTTCCCAGTCAACAGATTTCACATCATTAAGGAACTAGAGTAATGTACTAAAAGGGTAATCATTAAGGAGCTAGAGTAATGTACTAAAAGGGTAATCATTAAGGAACTAGAGTAATGTACTAATAGGGTAATCATTAAGGAGCTAGAGTAATGTACTAAAAGGGTAATCATTAAGGAGCTAGAGTAATGTACTAAAAGGGTAATCATTAAGGAACTAGAGTAATGTACTAAAAGGGTAATCATTAAGGAACTAGAGTAATGTACTAAAAGGGTAATCATTAAGGAGCTAGAGCAGGGGTGGGCAAACTTTTTGATTCGTGGGCCACATTGAGTTCTAACATTTGACAAAGAGGCCGGAACAGGAGCAGATAGATGGCATGCTTTGAAAACATCACCTCATTGGGGGAAAAATACACATCTTGGGATATGGAGAAAACATGTGCTTTAATTTCCAATGAAAATGAAGAAAAGCATTACAATAAAATCTCTGACTTCGAAATGAGTCTTTAAACACTGAAAATCAAATAAATGACCATTTTATTTTAAAGCACTGAAATGAAAGCATAAAACTGGCCTTGGTACTTGACTCTTGAATGGCAGTTTGACGGTGAAAAACTTTGCTGAGCCTTCAAATTAGCTGCCAACTTCTCAGCAGCAGCTTCCCGTTCTTTTGTTGAGAGCTTGCTAGCATAATTAGCGTGCTTTGTGGCAAAGTGACAGCTAATATTATACTCTTTAAAAACCGCCACAGTTTCTTGGCATATCAGGCAAACAGCAGATGATCGGTGTTCAGTGAAAAAATATTTAGTTGTCCACTCCTTATTGAACACTCGAAATTCTCTGTCCACTTTCCTTTTCTTGGGTCCACTCATCTTCATAGAGGGGTGGTGGGTCAAAGGGTAAAGTGCAAACGTGGAGTAATAGGCCTACGCTTCACCTCAACAAAGCCAATATATCTAGAGTGCGCCATCTAGTGAGGAAACATCAGAATTGCAGGGGAAATAAAACATTAACAAGGTTAATTTATTAAATTTTTTCAAGTTTGGCGGGCCGAATCAAAACGTTTAACGGGCCGCAGTTTGCCCATGCCTGAGCTAGAGTAATGTACTAAAAGGGTAATCATTAAGGAACTAGAGTAATGTACTAATAGGGTAATCACTAAGGAACTAGAGTAATGTACTAAAAGGGTAATCATTAAGGAACTAGAGTAATGTACTAAAAGGGTAATCATTAAGGAACTAGAGTAATGTACTAAAAGGGTAATCATTAAGGAACTAGAGTAATGTACTAAAAGGGTAATCATTAAGGAACTAGAGTAATGTACTAAAAGGGTAATCATTAAGGAACTAGAGTAATGTACTAAAAGGGTAATCATTAAGGAACTAGAGTAATGTACTAAAAGGGTAATCATTAAGGAACTAGAGTAATGTACTAAAAGGGTAATCATTAAGGAACTAGAGTAATGTACTAAAAGGGTAATCATTAAGGAACTAGAGTAATGTACTAAAAGGGTAATCATTAAGGAACTAGAGTAATGTACTAAAAGGGTAATCATTAAGGAACTAGAGTAATGTACTAAAAGGGTAATCATTAAGGAACTAGAGTAATGTACTAAAAGGGTAATCATTAAGGAACTAGAGTAATGTACTAAAAGGGTAATGTAGGGGGGAAGCCCTTGTATCCTCCTTTATGCTAGATTATTAATTCAGTAGTCTTTTGTTTTTGAATAATGTGCAAATTCCAAATCTACCATAATCAGATCTTTTGTTCATAAAGAAATTTAAGATAATGGAAGAGTCAGTAACTCAGTAGACCACCCACTTCTTACAGTTACCCACAGAGTACTTGCCTGGATTCATTTATACCCAAATGTCCAACACCAACTTGTCACTAAAGCATGAATGCTTTAAACCTGTACCAGGGTCATAGAGGGATAAAACCCTGACTGCAGTCTAGGTTGCCCAAGTTCAACTAGCAACTTAGGCATTTGACAGGGCAGAAAGTGAGGAGGGAGCATACCCATCCTGGAGGGGAAGGATAGTGGTTTCTATCTGGGCTTCACCTCTGCTCTGATGATAGAGCCTTCACTGGAAAACAGAGGCCCATCATAATGCTAGAAGTCATTGGTAGAAAATATTGGTGTGGCCATCAAACTGGTGATGGCAGACCCTGTTGGCATATGTGGGGGATAGTATATGTAATTACCAGAGGTATGTCTGGCAAAGAAGAATACATTTTGTGTGTGTGTGTCTGTGTCTGTGTCTGTGTGTGTGTGTCTGTGTGTGTGTGTGTGTGTGTGTGTGTGTGTGTGTGTGTGTGTGTGTGTGTGTATATATATATATATATATATATATATATATATATATATAAAACACCTGCACGCACACACACACACACACACACACGGATCTACTTTTAAATAACAAATCCCATAACACTGAAACACAAAATATCGAGACCAAAACTACGAAATGCTAAAATACTAAAAGTTCAGATGGCCGACGTTTAGAATGCCAAGTAGATCAGGAGAGGTGTATTACATTTATAGAAGTGGTAGGTGTAGTGTATTGCAATTTTAAAGTGTTTTATTGTAGTGTGCTGACTTGTCATTTGTATTTTAATGGAACGTTGAAGAATGGTGCAGTGTGTCTTTAAAACTTGTACGTTATTTTGGCAGTATAGAGGACTCACTTAAAGTGATTGCTTTGTTTCTGGAGATGTTTTGATAAGTGTATATTATTTAAAATACATATAGGTTTTTGTATTAGGACTGTATTTGTTGTTGTGAAAGGCACGTGTATAGTCAGGAAATGTTAGTGTTTCTATTTTGTTGTCGGGAACATATTGTGATATCAGAGGTAGTTTTTATGTAATGGTATGTGTTGCCGTGGAAGGCAGGTTTAGATGGAAATAATGCAGATGTGTCTGATTTACTTTGTTCAACATAATGCGATCTCAGAGTTGGTATATTAAATTTGCACGGGGTGTGGGGGCACAGGGGATCATAGCCCACCTCTGAAATGCAGGTTTCAGTTATGTACTTTGTTTCATGGTTTTGGGATTTGGTATTATGGGCTTCAATTTTGTCACTTGTCAGTATTTTGGTGTTTCATTGTTTTGATCTTGACATTTTGCTTTTCGATGTTGTGGGATTCATTATTTAAAAGTTGATCTATACATACATACTTGTAGATATATATATATATATATATATATATATATATATATATGTAAACAAATAGTAAAAGGGTTACACAGAGAAACCATTCAGTACAAATTGCAAGATGGATTCAGCCAGTCTAAACTCTTCACGGCGTAATACCTTAAACCTCCTGTAGTGGAGGCCCATTGGGATATATGCAAACGACCCCTTTAGGACACACCAGTGCTTCAGCTACATGCCTTCTGAATGCCTATGACTTTTTACTTTTTAAGTTTTTATGTATATATATATCTATCTTTCTATATCTCTCTCTCTCTGTATGTATATATGAATATATATATATATATATATATATATATATATATGTGTGTATATATATATGTGTGTATATATATATATATATATATATATATATATATATATATATATATATATATGAATATATATATATGTATATATAGATATATATATATATATATATATATATATATATAAAATATATAGGTCTTTCCCTTTTGTTTAGTAGCCCATATGTTGACCTCGAAACATCAGCCGCAAAAGGTCGACAAACTGAACATCTACACATTAGTACATGCAGTGAGAAAGAGCCTTGGCACATGTAGTTCTCAAATACCCCACACCCCCTGCTAATTGTATATACTAACTCTAGGATCACACAGTCCCCGAGAAAAGGGAATATTGCCTTACCTGAGTACTGTTGATATAACACACCTGTTGACCATCTGCATATTTCAACCAAATGCAGTCGATTAAACAGAAGTCAATGAATCTTCATTTAGACCAAATGCAGAACACCCATATATGTATATATTGATTTATATAATCTTCTCAAGTTTTCAGAAACACAAAATTCATATGGTCAAGGCCATATGATAAAATTTAAAAAAAAGTTTTCATTTTTGAAGGGGACAACCCCCCCCCCCCCCACACACCTCCCCTGCAAATTATTCATACCAAGTCCAAGATCGCACAATGGGAAAAGGATACATTCCCCATTGAAGCACTTGTGTAGATTACAGTGGGATGAGGAAATGTACTCGTTTTCCTTACTGTAGTGCAATCTCAGACTTGGTATATATAATCTGCAGGCAGTATGGGGCTGCAGGGAGGCTTACCACCATGCAAAAATGTATTTTTTTTAATTCAAGTTTTTAGAAACATGTTCTCTTCAATATGAATTTCGAGTTTCCAAAAACTTGATAATATAATATATATATATATATATATATATATATATATATATATATATATATATATATATATATATGTGTGTGTGTATATATGTATGGGTGTTTTGGGGAGGAAATGTTATCAAGTGTCATGGTTGGCATGGCTGTAATCTTGACCACCAGTTCATTCAGTTAGTGCTTCTTACTGTTCTGCTCATTTGTTTTTTTGTTACCCTGTCCATACTGGTAGGCTGCACAAGGCATAGTCACCAGAAAAATCAAGTCAACAGAGAAACCGACTGTATATGTTTCTCTTTTCCCTTTGATTGTTGTAGCCCTAATGATTCCAGGTTTATTTCAGCATTTGGGACACTAGTGAGATAGATTGCTGTCCAGCCGGTGCCTCTCTCTCCAGCACCATGTAGTCTTTTACAAATGCAGATAAACGGAATTTCATTACACACCTTCCTTACAAGAAAAGTCATTACATGTAGGAAGTATTTTTAGTTCTTTGCCTGATTTCTTGTAAGCTGTCAGTCCATTAGGAGTGGTGTCAATGTTGTTGTTTATGCCTAACATAGAAGGGAAGCTGCCCAGCTCCCTAACCTTATAAGAGGACAGATTTATATGTCCAGTGCAGTAAGGGAGTTAACATACTGATGCAATGTCTTTCATTTTCACACTTGCACTCACATTGATGAGTATTTAAGCCATGTATTTGGAATGAATGTGGAACTCATTTTCTTAGTTTCCTGGTAGGTAAATGGACCTCCTATCTAGTAAACTATGCAACTAATGATAAAGTATTTGGGAGCGGAATGCTTTAACACGGTAGATAATTAAATACTGGTATTACCTTTGTGACCCAGTGAACATTTTCTAATTATAAGAATAAAGTGTCACACCAATAAACTCTTGTCCTTTGCCTCTGTTGTGTTTTATCCCTGCATTTCTTGCTGTTTTAGCTAAAGGATAAATACTCATGTTTTATAAACTGGTAGGGAGACCGTGTGCAGTAGTTTGACTAGAAACTGGACTGGCTGTCCAGCACAGATCAAGGTCTGCAATCTGGGGGTCCGGAGCCATTTGCTGCTTTTTTCTGTGTCTTGTAACCTCAGTGTGAACTTTAATCTACATTTGAATTCACTATATTAAGATCAGCATAATAAAATCTTTCACCTTGAGTTAACATATTAAAATGATATAATAGAAGTGTTGAAAATCACAGGCTGTAGGGTAAGCCTGTGGATAGGTAGAACACCTTGTTAAGGATCCTGGACATTTTTCACACTACATAACTGAAATGGTATTGAATGAAACAAATTTTTCAAGATGATTTTAACGCACAGAATGCCATTATTTTGTATACATGAGAGGTGGGGGAGTAGTATAAATTGGACTTCACTCCCTGAACCCCTTAGCACATTAAGATGACATCCATGGTCACTGCATCCATGGACAAGGGCAACATTCTAACACAACACTAGCACCTTATTAACAGAATCTAAAATCACACAAGGACTATCACAATCTTTATTGTTAAAATATATAAGCATCTTGGACATAAATTGCTGCAGTACCAAGTTACATTTTTTATTTGTAGGTTCATACACAAATACTAGGCTACCAGTCTGCAGACCATTTCAAGCCTAGCCAACAACTACAGGTTAGAATCAAACTCTGCCCTTTGTATCTGTGAGGTAAAGACCTAGGCATTATGATAACCCTCTACAGTCAGATTATGTTACATTTGCAAAAGCTCAGACAGGGCCAGTTTTACATTGTATCTTAGGAAATAATCATGTATACAAAGTGCAGTGAAAAAATGTAATCTTTCCCTACTTTTAGAAAACAAGTTTGGGACAAGGTGATCTCAGACACAGTCTTCAGTCACAAAACTGGGGGAGTGGCAAGTTGGCATAATAGTTAAGGTGTTTACCTTACAAACACAAAGTGCAAGGTTTGTTTCTCATATAGGTAATTGTCTAGGCTTAAAATGTCTCACAAGGGCAGTTTGCCTAGTACTAATCTATGAACCTATGAACATAGTACTCAGTTTGCATTACACACACACACACACACACACACACACACACACACACACACACACACACACACACACAATTTCATGGGTTTCTTTTCTCCCTTCATTGGACTTAAGTACAAAATACCCACCTTGATGAGGTATTGATCTTTGCTGCTTTGTTATGTGAGACTGTGTTTGTAGTTGTAGTTTTTAGTGGTGCATTGTGATTGAGGGGTGCACAAGGCTGTTAAAGTTTGCTTTATAGGCTACTATCACATGACTATACAGGATTTCAAAAATGACAATACCATACTTTTAGCAAGGAGCAGAAGGACTTGTGGATCGCTTCATTTTGCTCATAACTACTAAAGAAGTGCTTTTTGTTTGTTTGTTCTTTCTAACAGTTTTACACAAGCACTGAGTCGTATTCTGTATTGGGGAAAGGCTGTACCATTTGCATTGGCAAGAACTGATTCATATGCTGTATTACCATGTGGGTTTGTAGTTATATTCAACACCCCCTGCACACGCCTGCCATGAGTTCATTCAGACAGTTCTTTATCTTGATGATTTAGGTGTTCACACTGACAGCAGCTAATATTTGCAAAGTCAGCTGAAGTGCCTGTATGTGACAGTTGGGAAGCTATAAAGATGGCTTTAATATGCCAGTAGTAAAGGTTACCTATTTATAAGGTGCATTAAGCCAGGGAAACAGCACGTTAAGTCTTAAATGAATGACATTCCCTCTTCCTCCCCATTTGCCCTTGTAACCTAGGGCATGTTATGCAGGTTAGCTGCCTGTGCATTATGGATTTAGGTCTGTGGTAAATGTATCCATGCTTTACCCAGCTGTCTGATAAATTGGTGAATAATGTACTGGAAAAGTATATTCCAGATTCACAGGATTAATGCATATCTATTGCCCATGGCTGCCGCTGTACATCATTTATCCTTCTTTGTCACCAATGTATTACAGGACATCGTAGTATAGCTGTGTTTTTTTTCATGTCAGTCTGCTTTCTTCTCTGTCTCTCCATCTCCTGCTTATTGTTCAAATATACCCACCTTTGAATGACGTCTGTGTTCATGTATAAATTAATCATTTTTTGCTTCTGTTAGAATACTGTCTGCTTATTCTTTCTTTTCTTTTTTTGCATTGTTTACTGCTTGTCTATGCATTTATATTTGTCTTCCCACATTGCTTTCGCTATTTAGATATTATCTGTTAATGTTTTGTAGCAAGTTTTAAAATTCATCTCAAAGAATATATAAGCGATACCTGGCAATGCTCATGCTCTATCCAGGTTAACTCGGCTGGTATCAACTAGTGTGCAAACTAAGAACGTACTGTGCATTTCCTACTTGCCTTCTGTTACAACCCCCCCCCCCCGACACCTCTTTGCCCCTGTTTTTATTTATTTATTTATGTTTTTAATTTACATTTTTTTATCTGGGGTAGAGCACTCATCTAACAAGACCAATTACAGGCTTTGCCAGGGTTACATAAAATAGTAAGAAAAATTAAAGGGCATAAAATGAAAGCACAGATTATAGACACATTTATTACATGTAACAATGGTTAAAAAAGTTATAGTGCCTGAGCGACACAATGTAAAGCATACAGTGTAGATTAACACCAGGAGCATGTTGTGATTACAGCGTAAAAATGAAAGATAGTACAAAGACAGCAGAAAGTATTAAAGACAGACTAACTAACCTTTAATTTCTCTACAAGCTGTCTTAAATTTCTGTAACACTAAATGAAGGTCATATACCTTGTATCGATTCTTAACCAATGCTTTTATATTGTGTATAATTTGTTATAATTATTGGAACTGCAGATGTTTTTTTCTTTTATTTTTGAAGATTGTATAATTATTGTTCTTAAAATGTTTTGTAATAATTTAGAACTTTTCTCCCCGGGCCTTATCTGAAAACAGGCTTCTACCCAGTCAGACTTTCCCAGTAATCAAATGTCAACAAATAAATAAATAGTACAACAATAGTTACATTGTCTGGATAGTAGTTGTCGGTTGTAGGGTAAGTACAGAAACAAGGTTAGTAAGTTTAAGAGAGAAGAAATGAGAAGACACGGGAATAATTTGAGATGGGTTCGTCTTGTGAGGTAAAGAGAAGATATAAAAGGATAGAGAGCTAGGAAGAGGGGGGGGGAGTAATGAACAAGAGGAAAGTACTTAATGAGTAGGTCACTCGAGCAGGAAAAAAGGGAGAGAAAAAGACGGCAAATGAGAATGTGTACAGAATTACTAGGCATGTTCCACCTGACCGAGTATGCAGGCAGTGAGTGAATTAGAATTTTATTAGTAGAGGGATTATGTTGTTAGATAATCTGACCTGCAATATCACATTTGCAGTTATACTGATGAGTTAGAAACTGTTTAAGCTGAGGTGGTAAAGTTTTTGTAGTTAGTAATGTCTGTGAGAGAGTGAGGAATTAAGCTTTTATCCTACCTCTGTTAAGGCGCAAACTGCCAGGTACAACTCTGGTATCTGTTGCTTATACATCTTCCTTCCTCATACACATTTTTCAAGTATGTGTGTGTGTGTGTGTGTGTGTGTGTGTGTGTGCTCACACGTGTGTGTGTATGTATATATGTATTACTGTTCTGTTTATAATGGGCATGTTAGTTATTATTTATTTTTTTATTTTGTTCTGACCAAACTCGAATCTACATACAACAAGGTAGCTAGATTTGCTTCCCAACAAACTTACAAATCCCATCACTGTCTCTCTCTAAAACACCTAAACTGGCTTGAATTACCCCACTACCTTCTTCTCTCTCAGCTCCAGATCATCCATTCTCTTCTATACCAGCCTTCCTCCTGCCCAGCACTATCCCCTCTCATCTCCCATTATTCTACCTCCAGACCTCTCCAAAGCTCTAACCAAGACCTACTACAAATCTACAAACCCAAGTCTAAATTTGGACGTAACATGTACAGTTATCACCCCACTATTGCCTGGAATAGGCACCCACTAGAAATCAGGACCCTTACACATCCTAAACAATTTAAGACAGTCACCAAAGAGCACTTTAAAAGTCACTGGTCCTGCCACTGCATTCTCCCTCCTTAAACATCCCCTACTTATCATACCTTAATCTGCTTTCTGCCTTTAACTCACTCTTCTCACTAGCTCTCTCTAATCTTCCTTGACTACTCTTTCTACTGTCTCCTAAAATCTATTAAGCAAATCACCTCAGAGAAACATTCTATTGTAATTGTCTTGCCTTTATGTAAATACATTATGATAAAACTGGGTTTTTGTAACCACTTACCCCAAAAACTATATTCATCTTAATGACTTTCTTTTTATACATCTTGAAATAGTTATGCTATACTCCTGATTATTGACACTGTACAACACTGTATTGCTACTTAATGCCTTGTAATAATTCTATAACATTGTGGTTTAATGCTAATTTATAATGAAAATTGTATAATATGTTGGAGCTTTTCTCCCCAGGCCTCCGCTGAAAGGGCTCTTCAGCTTAGTCGGACAATCCCGGTCAACAAATGTAAAATAAAATAATAAATAAATATGTATGAGTGTTCTGTTTGCAATAGGCATGTTGATTGATCTGTCTGATCAGCATATGGATTTTTGAATAATAAAGAGCTTAAGTGCTTAATAAGGGGAAAAAAGATGTATTCATTTCAACCGGAAGTGCCAAATGTGTTCGTGTATCTTTCTATGACTAGCTATTTGCAAGTATTTCATTGATATAATCGGTATTTCTTCAGTATTGCCATTTACAATGTAAATATAGGCAAGGCTGGTCTTTGGTCATCTGGTGCCCTAGGCAAAAGTTCTCCACAGCACCCCCCAAACACCATCAGGTGCCCCCATCCTGGTCTACCTATACCATTCAGATTACCAGAAAAGCACCACTGCTAGAGCAGCACCCTAGGCGGCCACCTAGCTGGCCATGAATATAGGTTAATAATGCTAATAATAAAACATGCTGTTCGTTTGCTGCACTAGAACCTAGTATTATTCTGAGTGTGGCACAAAGCAAAAACAAAGGCCACACTACTCCCTGTTACCAATTTCTCATATTGGACTATTATAAAGAAAAGAGATATGCTGGTTTGAACTTATTGAAGAATTTCTTCTGTAGTGGCTGGAAAGTTGCTGTGTATTTGAACATTCACTGTCATTTCTTTAATGCTGACATTTTTTAAAATGCTGGTACTAAAGGCAATGCTCAATTTATGATGATCAGCATGCTGATTTGTTTCTCCAATCAGCATGCATGGTTTCAAATACTAATTAGCCTTTATTGTATATATATTTTTTTAAGTACTGAAGTGTTACAATTGCATGCTATCTACAAAAATTCAGTATCTGGTAGGAGATGGCAGGCTACAATTTGGGTGGGCTGCAAATACATTCTTGAAGGGGAGTACAGACTGCTGCCCAGTTCTGATAATTCTGTCTATGTCCCTGATTCTAGTTTGAAAATAGAGCGCTTTTTGTTGCATCCTCACACACCTAGTACTTTCCTCCCCACTTCCTTCCTGCCTTGTGGATTTAGCCCTAATAAATATCTGGCCATATTTAGTGCATACTTCCTGTCTGCAAGGGAACAGACATACAGATGTCATTTAGAGGGACGATACATTGGTTGGAACACATAAATCCTTTGACTTGATACATTGGTTGGAACACATAAATCCTTTGTATGATATCAGAAAGCTTTCATAAAATTTCAAGCCCAGAACACACACGTCTTTTTGACCTATCTTTTCTGTGCCGCCAGTGTGTAGTTACTTGTGTTACTTAATATCTCCTCAGATCATATTTATTTGGAAAATGTCCTACCTTTGATAACTAAAGAAGCTTAAATCTTTCAAGTTCATGTGAGACTGACAGATTATGAGGAAGGACCATCACAGAAGTCACCTTTTTTTGCCTTGAATTGGAGCATAAATTCAATATCTGTCACAAATTCCAGCCCTTGAGCACTATGATTCAGCAGTGTTAAATCAAAAAGATCAAGACCTTCTTTATCTCAGTTAGCAGCAGGTGTAGGGGTCTTGCAACAATTTTGACCAGAGAATTTGTCTAAAGATTTCTTGCTGGAATATGACAGACAGAAAGTAATGGACTGCGTTCCCACATTTAAGTTGAATTCTGGTTATGCTTCACAGTTCACCATGACTGTGGTTGTCTCTGATCTTTTGCCTGCACAGTCATTATCCTTTAATGATCGATCATTATCCAGCTAATGACTGCAAAGTTATTTGAAAATATATCACCTAGCACCAAACAGCTGAGAGTGTGCCCCTGGAAGTGACCTCTGCCTTGACTTACTCACTAGCATGCAAGCTGATCTCTGGTCACTGTGGTATGTTCCTGAATATGAACTCAAGCATAAGGAATGTACTCGTGTCGTATTTCAAATCCCCAAGTGGTTGTTTACATTCTTATATAAATGAGCATGTTATTTTTGGGACACACATGCTCCTTTTTCTCACACTGAACTGTGACATTCTGTTCAGCGGTGGCAGGACAGGTACATGAGAACACGTGTGCATCAGCAAGTAGCTGTAGTCCTGGTATTATGCTGTGAACCTGCTTATCAGTCTATCATGCCATCTCTGGCTGTTGCCTCCTTGTCACGTGGTCACTTCACAATGGTCATGATGTTGGACGAATTAGTGGCCTTTATTATTCTGCCCCCAGTTTCTTGGCTCTCACTCAGTTTGGAGAGGTGACCAAAGAAACACTTTCCTCCTCTAAGCAGTCTTCATCAGGCCTTCCCTTCCTTGGAGAATCCCTAACATTTAAAAATCATTCTATCCCTTCTTCACCCTGTAAAGGCATCTTTGCACTGACCATGCAGGAAGAATAAGGAGTTGCTGGATGACCTTCTGCCATGTTTCCTACTTGGATATACTTAGCCAGAGCCAGATTTAGGCATAAGGTGAATAAGCTACAGCTTACGGTTTCAAAATCTGATAGGGGCCTCTCAAAATTTCAGATTTTTTTTTCATTTACTACAGTTTTATTGTAATTTCATATATAAAAGTCTCCATAAATTAATTAATAATAAATGTCTTGAAAATGAATAATTAAAAGTATATTTTGAAGTACTAATGAAGCACCCTTCTCCCTCCTGTCCACACAGCCTTACTCTCTGCTAGCACTCACCCAATAGGACCTCTACAATTTGCCTTGGTTGAGGGCCTCACCATAACTATAAATACTGCCCTACTGTCAGCATCTAAGAAAGAAAACTATTTGTACTGGCCATCTTTTCTTCTCTTCACACCACTTGTCTCAATATGCTATTCTTTTTCATTATGTGTTGTAGATCACAGATAACCCACTGTTTCACCACACTTCCACTGAACCAAGTCAAGAGCATTGAATATTTTTGACAGAAGAAATTATTTTTGACATTTTTGGGTCTGCAGACTCTTAATTATGTGGTGTCTTTCATTTCTCATGTCCTGTTATCTTTAGCTGAGGAAGCCTTGGAAAACATGTTTATCCTTCCTAGCTTGCAGAACCTGAAAGCTTTAGGAAAATGTTTTAGTACTCCATGATCTACATTGGTACATACAGTTTTTGATCCTGTAGGTATGTGTGATGGCCTAGCCTGCAGCTACTGTTTCCTGACTCCATAGGGCATTATGACATGATTGCCCACATTTCATGAGAAAATACACCCGTCAATGGTTCCTGTTCATGTATGAGCCTGTTTTTAATGAGTCCCCTGAGGAGTCCATTAAGGGCCATCAGAAGAGTGTTAAGGCTGATTCCACTGCTGAACATCTGTGTAACTCTGCCCTTTCTTGTTTGCTAATTTTTTTCAGCTGATTAGAAGGAAACGGTAGTAACATGATAACACAGAAATCTGCCAAACACCAGATCCTCCATTTTAGGTCTCTAAGAGAGTTTAGGTCTCTATGGCCCATCAATAGTCCTGTCTGTCTCTCTCAGGCTGTAGTGGAGTGAGGGAAGTTCAACAGTTTTGCCCCAAATTGGAGAAGCATGACACTGAGCAGATATATTTTGGACATCGGAGCACAGTTCCAGGCTAACTACATCTGCTTGACATTCTCTCTCTTACTTACTACATCAGCTTTGTATGCATACCCACCTACACTCTCCTATGAGCCAGCAAGTTATTATCTGTCTGTTTCTCTTCTTTTTACCTAACAACTATGAAAACAAATGTTTGTTTATACTTATCATAATTTGTATATTCACTTGAATATTGTGAACTAGCTTCCTTGTAACTTTTAATCAAATATTTATGTATTTGTACCATGTATGTAATTCTCTGCTGTATTTGTCTGCTGTTATTTCTGTTAATTAGTTGTTGGATATTTTCTCTCCGGGTCTGCGCTGAAAACGGGCACCTGGCCCAGTCGGACAATACCTAGTAAACAAATGTAAATAAATAAATACAGTGTCTGAGAAATGCTTGGCTTTCTTGGCACATCCAATTCTGTCAGACAAATAAGTATCAGAGGAGGAGTTGCAACTCTCTTAGTCACTACTTGCTATAGTAGGAGCACAGACTGTTTTGATAGAGGAATTGGGACATGGATTCTACTTTTGTCTGTTTTTGGACCCCAGGACATTGTAATATGTATCCTATCCAGTAATGAATTTGAGGAGTTTCATCCTTCATATCACTCATACAAATTTTCAGATAGTCACTCCTCAAGTTGTGATTATGGCGTTTCCACAGAGCTTTGGGATGTGATATGTAACTAATGTCACATCATCTTCTAGCAATTGAATAAGAAGTTTGTGCACTTTGCACTGAGTAAACAGCACTTTCACTGCAAGTTGATTTCTTCCAGCATCTTCCACTCCCGGGAGTATTTATTACTATATTATCTGTGGTAGGCCAGGCCCCTCAGCCACTCAGGGGGGAATTTATTATTGTATTATCTATGGTAGGCCAGGCCCCTCAGCCACTCCCGGGAGTATTTATATGGTAGGCCAGGCCCCTCAGCCACTCCCAGGGGTATTTATTACTGTATTATCTATGGTAGTCCAGGCCCCTCAGCCACTCTGTATTATCTAATACAAAACAGCACTACATGAGCATGTTACAGGCCACTCTCACAAACTCAGGAACCTCACATGGCCTTTCTGAAAAACACTAGAGATAAATAAATACACCAAACACCCATCTTAGGTGACTTCAATTACCTAAATATAACTGGGAACACTACTACTACCCCAACACCTATTTAAAAAGTTCTGGAATCCATAAACTCCAAAATGCATGGAAACAACTAGTCACCATTACTCAAGCCGCTGAATCACTTACAAATCCTTCTACCAGCCACCTGCAGGGCTGCATGGATAAGGGCAATCCCAAGCAAACAAAAGACTCTTTGTACGCAAAGGCAAGCGTCCACTCTGGTGGACCCAGCCATAAACAAACTCTACAACAAAGGAGGAGCTACTACAAGATAGAGACAAAAATCCTTAAAAGGTAAGACACCCTTGATCACTATAAGTAAAAAAACTAAAAGCTCTCAAAATCATCCAAAGCAAATTTTGAGAGAGAAAAAATAAAGACTCTCAGAGACAATCATAAGGCCTTCTTTAGCTGTAGTAACCTGGGAGGAACCCTCCCCCAGAGTAGCTCAGAACTAGTTCAAAATGATGTGAAAAGTGCTGATCCTACAGACATTGCCAACATATGGCTGACAGGAAAACACAGCATCCATGGGACCTGATGGTGTCCCCCCTGGCTGCTCCACCTTAACAAAATAATGAAATGTCCAACCCACAGACAGCTGTTTAATCATAGTCTTACCTCTTGCCATGGAGAGGATCATAATGGACCTCATAAATAAAGACATAGGGAATTTGCAGACTTTGGATCCCCCAGTTTGGCTTTGTCAAAGCAGTCATACCTTCTAAACTTGGTTGACTTTTTTTTTTTCAAACAGTCAAGCCATTGATGAGGGTCTCACAGAACGGATAACTGGTGCCAGAGCCATGGCCTAAAGTTAAATGCCAAAAATGCATAGTCATACCCTTCGAAAAAACAAGTTAACCTTAGCTACCAAATAGGTGGCAATCCACTGAGCATAGAAGAAGTTATCAACACTTGCAGCAGCTGGAGAGGCCACAAAAGTTCCTCACCAAAAGGATAAAGGGTCTCAAACATCAGGTGACCTTTGCCTAACATACAAGGCCATGTCAAGCCCAGATTTGATGAATATATGAATTCAAAAAAAAAAGATCTATCCGAGCCAGACTACAAGGGCGGAGACTAAAACTCGACACGGCCTATGTGGAGGGACTGGAGAGTGGATTCACCAACCACCACATATGCTGTGGAATAAAAATGCTGTGGAATATAAGAGGTATATGTGAGCAGAAATCTTGCTGGCCTTGAAATCTTGACCAATGGATGAATGGATGGGACCTCCCAGATATACCCCAGGGTCACACTGCTCAACAGAGGCAGATAGCCTAGTATGAACCTATGAACCTATGAACCTATGAACCTATGGTAGGCCAGGCCCCTCAGCCACCCCAGGGGGTATTTATTACTGTATTATCTATAGTAGGCCAGGCCCCTCAGCACAACAACATTTTGGTATGCCTGCTTTGATGACACTGTGTCCTCCATCTTGGATTCCCTTGTGGCGATACTAGCCTAAACCTCTTCCTGACTGGAGTTAGTTAGCGTCATCATCAGTAAGGACAAACCCTCTTTGTTCTGGTACAGTGCCTTCATTTTACAGGGGCATTTTTGCATATGGTCCAGTGCTGTACATTCCATTTAGAGATAGCCAAGAAACTGAAGTCTGTGGCATCCTAGGTGTGGCATTGAGAAGGATTAATACCCAATTTCAGTTATACTTTTGGAAATTAAGGCAGTGACAGTGGCTATGGAGCTATTGTTCCCCCTCAAATTTCTTTTGGATCTTTTCTTTCTGTCATCCACTAGCTTGATGGGTTGGTCTCTGTCTGCAATGCTGCAGTGTGAAGAAGGCATTCCCACTCTTCCTTCTTTCTCAGGGTATTCCTTGACTTTATAGCCATTACTGGACTGATGGAGCCCACAACTCCTGTGGTCTGCAACTATTAAAGACTAACTGAATAGCACTGGATTTGGTAACAGACCTAAAATGAAGCTTTTTCGTGGAGACTGAGTAATCAGGTCATACTGTAGAATATAAGTATTAGCTCAATTGGACTAGATATAAATCCAAAAGGCACAAAGGCAGGAGACACCATACCAAAACTTGTAGAAAAACAGTGAATATTTATTAAAACAATAAAATAAAAAGTGCCCTGCTAAGCGCTTTCAAGCTAACAAGCCCTTCATCAGATATTGCATACCTAACAAAGCTAGACATTTAAAATACTCATTAACCAATCAAAAATCAGTATTTTACCCTCCTTTTTCTAAGGATAGGTTTTAAAGGGATAACAGTATTTAAGCCTGGGGGCCTATCTGCCCCAAGTCTAATTATCCTCCTAGTCTCTGCACATTCCATATCATTACTAATATCCCCTCCCCTTACATTATTGCTAAGTATTTGTAGTGCCATAAACAAAAATGTATGTCCTATATTCTCCTTGACATGAGAAAATAAGGCATTAGATTCTTTCTGAAGTTTGATGTCTGAAACATGCTGAAATATCCTGGTTTTAAACATACTATTCGTCTTGCCAACATAGTATGAATCACAATTCTGACACACTGCTAAATATACTAAATTCTTAGTACTGCAGTCTGCATAATCTTTAAAATAGTAGTTCTGTCCTGTCCTGGGGTGCTCAAAGGAGCTCTTTTTCAGAATATATTGACAGGCTTTGCAATGATGGCAAGGAAAACTACCTATCGTCCTAGTCATGCGACCACTATGAGCATTGGTCTTAGGCTCATGACACAGCATGTCCTTCAAGTTTCTGTTCCTTCTAAATATAAAACTAGGGTCTTGACCTACTACCTCTTTTAAACTCATGTCACTGTGTAGTGTTTTCCAATGCTGCCTCACTATGTTACAGATGTCACCCACGTCTCCACTATAGGTGAAAATCATGCTAACCTTGTTCCTGTTCCCAAAAATGCCTCTTTGTTCTGGAATGTTCTCCACTTCATTCAGGGGAACAGAAACTTGAAGGACATGCTGTGTCATGAGCCTAAGACCAATGCTTGAAATTTCTCAACCTCATCTTGAAACCTTATATCCTCACTACACAGTCTCAAAATTCTACAAACCTGGCCCTTTACTATATTGTCAAACGTATGGCGTGGGTGCATACTGTCATAAGGCAGCAAACTATTAACGCCAACAAGTTTTCCTATATAAAGATGTAGCTATATGGCCATCTTCATGCTTAAAATCTCAGGGGAAGTAGAGAGCACACGGACATGCTGCCATGGCAAATACAGAGGCATATATATCGATTTGCAGCACATTGCGTATCAAATCATCAGATGATGCTGGGTTTGTGCAGGTAAAACAAGTAGGGAACTAACTAACCTGCCCAGCCTCTGCAAGCAGCAGTGCCAGTTCTCAGGCTTACTCATCTCCTGAGGAAGATGAGAAGCCCGTCAGTTGTTTGGGCACATTTGCAGTGAGTGCCAGTGCTGTGAAATAAATTCACTGAAAGCCACTTTCATTGCCAGTGGAGTTTTCCCATTATCCAACTGTTGTGAGACTGTAAAGTTTCAATTTATCAGTGTGGGGGTTATTCCCAGACATGGGAGGAGAGAGCAGGGTTTTTGGCCTTTAAAAAAAAAAACTACTTTGAGGTTTGCTGTAAGAAGCTTCCATTTAGTATTTTCTGCTGCTTCATCATTCACTGAATGTTCATTGCCAGGATCAACTTGATTTGAGAATTCTTTTTGTCACCAGTATGGGAAATGCAGGTGACCCTAGCCTGGGGGGTATAAACATGAAATGCCTGTGGTACTAAGGGGAGTTAGGGCTCAAGACGAGTCATGCTACCACAGAGGAACCCAGCTAGCCTAATCAAATGTGCCTGTGAGGAGGGGTAAATCAAGCAGCAAGCTGAGGGCTTCACTTCTTCAGTTCTGCTCCGAGACCAGACCAGGGGTTGGTGTATTTTCTTGATGCTGATCTATGAAATTGGGGAATCCATTTCCACAGCAAAACGCCAGGTCACTGTTTCTCCTTCTGCTTCATCAGTGAATTGGTCAGGCCTTCTTCTAAAAGGTGCATACTTCAAAGTGTTATTAACGTCAGTGCTTTCGAAATTCTACTGCCTTCAGTAGGGTGGGGAATTGGATGTTAAATTTATTCTTCATTGGAAAAGGGAAGGTTCTTAACACATTTTCTCTTCTCCTTTGCTGAGTCTTTTCCTGTTCTCCCTTTGTGAGAACAGAACGTCGTTTGAACTATTTATTCTGGGCTGAGCGTTGGAGAGTCCAATACTGTCTTTCAATTATGGATTGTCTGCTATTTATTCTGTCCTGAGCATCGGAGACTCCCAGTAATGTGGCAAGACAATCAGCTGAAGCTGAAGGCGTGACCTGCTACATTAGTTCCTATACAGCCACAGAATCTCCCCAGGGTGGTCTTTGAGGTTAGAGGCTGCTAGAAAGTTTCTATGGGACCAAGCATAATAGCTATCTGTGTGGCTCAAAGTGTTTCTATCCTGTTTTTCCAAGTTTGCTTTGTCTGTCCATGCAGTTCATTGATAGTTTCCCAATTACTTTATTATCATCAAAGTTCATGTTTTGGATTATGGTGTATCATGACATTCATTTATTTTATTTATTTATTAACTGGCATTTGATTACCAGGAAAGTCTGACTGGGTGGAAGCCCATTTTCAGCAGAGACCCAGGGAGAAAAGCTCAAATTATTACTAAACATTTTAAGAACAATAATTTTAGTCGTCAAAAATAAAACAAAAACATCTGCAGTTTAAATAATTATAACAAATTAAACATAATATAAAAGCATTGGTTAAGAATCAATACAAGGTATATGACAATCATATTATATTCAGAGAAATTTGGACAATTTATAGAGAAATTAAGGTTGTTAATCTAGTATAATTAGAAATTGCAATATGAACTGAGGGAAAAACAGGCTTATGGTAAACAGAGAGAGAGAAAGTCAGGGAAGAGAATTAGATAGCAGTAAGGAAGTAAGTGAAGACGGGAGAGTAAGGAGGTATAAGTAATGAAAAGGTACTTGTTCACATTTAGGGTTATAGTTTATCCCGATTTTGAGCAAGAACATAGCCAGATTTTAGCTAGGAAGTCTTTCAAAATAGTTTTAAAAGATGGAAGGGAGGGTATAGACATGATGAATACAGGTAAGGAGTTCCAGGCCTTAGCAATCTTGTACAAGTTAGGGCACTGTGCAGTAGATTTGCTAGGTTTGTAGATAGGAATTTTTGGTCACTGGATCGTAATGTCTGACTGGGAACATAGCACTGTAGAATGTCTTTTAGTGCTGGACAGGCATATGGATGCTGGATAATTATATAGCTGGTAAGAATTTTTGTTTAAGTTGATGTGGCAGTTTTAACCAATTTAGGCTTTTCAGAGCTATAGAGTGGTGGGTTCTGAAAGGGACGTGCTGCAAATTTAGCAACCTTGTTATAGCATTGTTCAGGTTTTAATTTTAGTACATTCTGGAGGTTAGTAAGGATGGGGCACCATAAAGAAGAGCGGGGAGGAGAGAAGTAGTGGCAAGAGTAGTTTTACTTGCGTTGGTGAGAAAGCTTTTGGCTTTGTAAAGCATCCCGAGTTTTTGATGAGTTTTTCTTATGCAATTTTCTATATGCAGGTCGAATGTAAGATTATCATCCACTTTCACAACTAATAGTTTACTATGAGAAGTGACTGCAGTGGTTGTATTATTAAGTGAGAGGACTTTAATTTTTTTTTTTTTCATGAGAGAAATTTTTGGAAAAAAGTGGTTTGGTCGTTTTTGGATTGAGCATGAGTTGTGAGCTACAAAGCCATGTTTCAGTGGCTGTTAAAGCTTCCTCAGTAATTTTATGGAGGTGTACCATGTTGTCAGATGTGCAAACTGGAGTGGAAGCATTTGTGTATTATATTAGGGTTGCATGTTGTCTGGAAGTATAGAGGGTGTTGGTGAAAATGTTAAAGAGGAGGGGACCAAGGATAGAGCCTTGTGTAAACTGGTGGTGACTGGGAGGTAAGGAGAAACCATGGAGTGCCATTTTACTGAGACCAAATGTGGACATTTGAAGTAGAAGTTTGCTGTGACAAACTGTGTTAAAGGCGTTAGACAAGTCAAGAAGTAATGTAGCGAAAGTCTAGATTCTGTTCCAGATCAGTTTACTATAACAATTTCTAAAGGGAACCTTTCACTGTTGGCCTGAAGATTTTGTGGAACCTGATCTTCATAGTTATTGCCATTTATGTCTGCTGTTCAAACCAGCTGACTTGACTGACCTGAAATTTGTGTCATAGAAAAAAAAAAGCTCTTCATTGTGAACATTACCTCAGTTCATCATATCCTTGATCTCATGGCTGTTATGTTCAAACAGTGCCTTACCTTGTTTCCCTTAAGGAATGGATTGATGTCCACAAAAAGTGTCATTTACTCGAGAAGGTTGTTTCTGAGCTGTCATTAAACCATCTAATTTATCTTCTGGTTGTCTGTTTGCTGAAAATAGTGGAGACCATGTCATACATATGGATGCTCTTTACGACTTAACAGTCCGACTCTAAAGAGTCCATGAACACAGGCTGATGGACCATCTCTTTGGTTTCTTTGCTCACAGCACTGTATGATATAGTCTTTAATGTATAAAACCAGCAGTTGTTAAGCGCTTTCATCCAAATACATATGGACTTCATCAGAACAACATTACTGTACCCTCACATTCATTATATACATAAACTTCCCGCCTAAAACCTCAATTATTCCATCATGAATGCAATTAAAAATATATTGGTTAAAAACACTAAATCAAGGTGCTTAAAGGTACGCATCTTGTGTTTCTTAAAACATGTTGTCATGAGGTTGAAAAACTTCATATATTCTCTAACCATCTCCATATCATATATGATTTATTGTCCATATGGAAATTTCATACTAAGATAAAAATAATGAACAATGTTGACTTACTCTGAATACAACAGTATGTATGTGATTTACAATCTCTTACATGCATACTTGTACTAACTACTATACTAGTGTAATATAATATGATATACCTCCCTTTTTTTTGCAGCTATTTACTGAATATCACAAGTGGTAATAAAACAAATAAATAGAGATGATAGAAAGTGTAATGCATCAAAATAATACATTGCACAGCCTTCAATCAAATCCTATATAAATGTGTATACTCATATGAATGTACAATTTATGGAAATATAAAATAACTTATGGGTCTTAGTTAATAGGCCTTAAATTATACCATAGTTATTACCTAATGTCTTAACAAAGGTTTTGTAGGTATTACTTCGTTAAGACTTGGTGGTACTCCAGCATTTAATCTGATCTGCCATCTGACCTCTTTGTCACTCACTTAATGCCTTTATATTTCCCCCTCGTGGGTTGGGTCTCACTGTTTCCAGGATGGCAAACTTGAACCCTGTGCAGTTGGTGTTGTTCATAAGGTGTCTTGATAGAGCGTTATTAATGTCTGACTTTTTAATACAGTATAAATGGTCATATATTCTGTTTTTCAAATGTCTATCAGTTTTCCCTACGTAATAATTCATGCAGGTATTACACAGGGCTAGATATATGACATGTTGGCTCAAACAGTTGCCATTGCTAAACCTAATTTTGCTTTTAACATTATTGTAAAGGGAAATTGATGCCTCTTCAAAAATAAAACTGCAATAATTACAGTTGCCACATTTTCTAGTACCCATCTTTTTATAATTAGTGCCATTTTTAAAATTATAGTTAAGCTCTATAATTCTCTTGATATTATTTCCTGTTTTGTACACATAACTAGGAAAAATTAGTATTTTATCTTTTATACTGCTGTCGCTTGTTAAGATATTCCAATTTGAATTGATTATACCTTTGATTTTATTACTACATGCTCCATATTTCAAAATACAGGATTTTTGATGTCTCTTTTCAATATTTTCCAGTTTATTACCATTTCCATTATGCAGTTGCTCGTTTTATTATCAAGTTCTATACCAAGTAGGGGATATTTCTGACCCCATTCCTTTGCCACATATGTTGTGATGTCTGTTATCATATCTATGGGGTATCCCTTCTCTATAAATGCTTGGCTGATAAAATTAAGTTCGGATAGCATACCCTGCTTTGTAGTTGTCATTCTCGCTGCTCTAATGCACTGCCCTTTTATTATTCCTCTTTTGGTGTTATATGAATGGGCACTATCATAGTGTAAGTATCCATTGCTATGTGTATCTTTCCTATATATTTTTGACTGAAAATTATATTTCCTATATATTTTTGACTACAGAATATCTAAGATTCACATATAAAGCTGATAAAGAGGGGATTAACTATTTAGATACGTATATCTTTAATGATGGTATATCTTTTCAGTCAAAAATATATAGGAAAGATACACATAGCAATGGATACTTACACTAGGATAGTGCCCATTCATATAACACCAAAAGAGGAATAATAAAAGGGCAGTGCATTAGAGCAGCGAGAATGACAACTACAAAGCAGGGTATGCTATCCGAACTTAATTTTATCAGCCAAGCATTTATAGAAAAGGGATACCCCATAGATATGATAACAGACATCACAACATATGTGGCAAAGGAATGGGGTCAGAAATATCCCCCTCTACTTGGTATAGGACTTGATAATAAAAACGGAAAGCAACTGCATAATGGAAATGGTAATAAACTGGAAAATATTGAAAAGAGACATCAAAAAGCCTGTATTTTGAAATATGGAGCATGTAGTAATAAAATCAAAGGTATAATCAATTCAAATTGGAATATCTTAACAAGCGACAGCAGTATAAAAGATAAAATACCAATTTTTCCTAGTTATGTGTACAAAACAGGAAATAATATCAAGAGAATTATAGAGCTTAACTATAATTTTAAAAATGGTACTAATTATAAAAAGATGGGTACTAGAAAATGTGGCAACTGTAATTATTGCAGTTTTATTTTTGAAGAGGCATCAATTTCCCTTTACAATAATGTTAAAAGCAAAATTAGGTTTAGCAATGGCAACTGTTTGAGCCAACATGTCATATATCTAGCCTTGTGTAATACCTGCATGAATTATTACGTAGGGAAAACTGATAGACATTTGAAAAACAGAATATACGACCATTTATACTGTATTAAAAAGTCAGACATTAATAACGCTCTATCAAGACACCTTATGAACAACACCAACTGCACAGGGTTCAAGTTTGCCATCCTGGAAACAGTGAGACCCAACCCACGAGGGGGAAATATAAAGGCATTAGTGAGTGACAAAGAGGTCAGGTGGCAGATCAGATTAAATGCTGGAGTACCACCAGGTCTTAACGAAGTAATACCTACAAAACCTTTGTTAAGACATTAGGTAATAACTATGGTATAATTTAAGGCCTATTAACTAAGACCCATAAGTTATTTTATATTTCCATAAATTGTACATTCATATGAGTATACACATTTATATAGGATTTGATTGAAGGCTGTGCAATGTATTATTTTGATGCATTACACTTTCTATCATCTCTATTTATTTGTTTTATTACCACTTGTGATATTCAGTAAATAGCTGCAAAAAAAAGGGAGGTATATCATATTATATTACACTAGTATAGTAGTTAGTACAAGTATGCATGTAAGAGATTGTAAATCACATACATACTGTTGTATTCAGAGTAAGTCAACATTGTTCATTATTTTTATCTTAGTATGAAATTTCCATATGGACAATAAATCATATATGATATGGAGATGGTTAGAGAATATATGAAGTTTTTCAACCTCATGACAACATGTTTTAAGAAACACAAGATGCGTACCTTTAAGCACCTTGATTTAGTGTTTTTAACCAATATATTTTTAATTGCATTCATGATGGAATAATTGAGGTTTTAGGCGGGAAATTTATGTATATAATGAATGTGAGGGTACAATAATGTTGTTCTGATGAAGTCCATATGTATTTGGATGAAAGCGCTTAACAACTGCTGGTTTTATACAATAAAATACGTGAGCTGTGTTTGGATCGTTGCCTGGATTCTTTCTTCTACTGGTTCCAGTTGATTTTCGTATTAGTTTGTTGTAATCCAGGATTCTTTCAACTAATAGTCTTTAATGAATCCAATTGCCAGTGCCATCATTTTGGTAACCAGAGGACACTAGGTCTTCAGCTAGTATGGTGACAAGAGACTCGATATACATTTTAGGAGCATGCTGTTGAAATATAAGTATGCAAGGAGCATTCAATCATCAGTGCTGATGTTTCCCAATAACCAAAACTCTGGTCAAGGATTAGTGTATCTTTTGGGAGGGGTATTTTAGGACAGGTGCCCTGTAGTCCTCCTCTTGCCCTTTGGAGCCCTCCTACCTCATGGTTGCTTTGGATGCTGCTTGAGATGTTGTGGGTACTCTTGTTTTCCAACCACTTCACAGAATCATGCTTATTTGGTTAGGTAGTCAAAACTGTCCATGTTTTTCCTTGCCTTTATAGCCATGGCTGTCACTGAAACAGGTCTGCAAAGCATTACTTCACTAATCCAGTGGAATGAATTAATAAAATCTGTACCCCACTGTTCTATCCACTGTGGAGAGCCCCTAGAGGTATGGTATAAGTTATGTGAGTGCTGATTTTGGAGACAGCCTTTTATAGTGAATGCATTGTTCTGTTCCTTCTTTTCCTTCTGTTAGATACTGCATACCCATGACAATATTTCCAAATTTATGATCATCTCACCCTGTTAGTTAATGTGCTTTTCTGAAGGATCACACCCCTGTTTGAGTGAAGTTTATGACTTCAAATCTTAAGGACAAGCTTCTAAGCCCTCTTAGTAGGAATGCAGTGGATGACCCAAAGGTCTTATGCAAACTACAAGCACTGGAAATGAAGATTTTAAAATGGGACCTGTGACAACATACAAGAAGCTGGACCTAAGTGGCCAGACAACTACAGAGGGCACACATTAATTAAAACGCAAGTGCTCACTTAACTATTACTTTGAGCAACAGCTATTCATTGGTGGGAGTCCTGTCTTCTTTAGTCCATGGTATCTTTCTTAGGAAAACTGTTAGGCTCTGACTTACGTCACCTCCATTTATTATTGTATCATAGAACCAAACTGATTTTTTTTTGTGTAGTGCACACCCTTACTACGCTGCCACCCACAGGCTTGTGTTTGCTATTGCATCAAAGCAACAACTTAACCTCCTTTCCTAAATGGACAGCCCAGGAAGCCCAGTTAGAGAAATAGTAATTCAAATAATAAGGCTTGTGTATTTTTCTTAATTGTCCATCTTTTTTAACTGGTTTACTTTGTAATAAGGCTTGTGTATTTTTCTTAATTTTCCATCTTTTTTAACTGGTTTACTTTGTACAGTACAGCTATGCTGTACTGATGACGATCATCGAGTATGTAAAATGTACCATGTTTCTACCTTTTTTGCTGCCCATCTAACTGTGAATTTTCTTGAGGCAGAAGGCATTAATATGTGATAAGGCTAATAACCTGCAGCATTTTACTTTTCTATCTAACATGTTGTTCTGCTATCATTTATTTATTTTGTTGGCCAGAACACATTATTTGTATGCACCACAAAAATAGCCTTTCTCAAATAAAGCTTTTTTTTCTCTTTCATAGTATTGATGGGGGAGCAGAAGAATCCTTCTGAAACATTCATAGTAGTTACAGGGCTACATATGTCAGTAAATTCAGTTACACATACTGCAAGAGTAAGCTTTTTTTATATATTTTTGTAGATTATTTACAGTGCACATCATATTTATGCAGCTGGCAGGAGGGAAAGAGGATAAAATTATATAGTATTAGGGTACAGTATTTAATCCTATAATTGATATTTTTCTTTAATCTGCCCATTAAAATATTCTAAAGCAAAATATAATGAAAAGGGCTATAGTAAACCACATTCTTTTTGCAGCCTTGCTTCATCAAAGAAAAATGTTTTTCTTTTGAGTATGGAAAAGCTAGATGTCTTTGTTCTGACACAGTACTATATATACATTTTTACAACAGGTTATGTTGTGAAGATGCAGCTGTTTGAGGTCAAAGGTTTTAAGGACTCCATCTTCTTTTGACTCCACGTCATGTTAAGTGTGAGCATGCTTACAGGTCAGGGTTGTTACAGTTCCCTTCTTGTCCGAATTATTGGATTGCTGTACTTGGAAACTAATTTCCATTTGATCACACAACCCCGTCTTTTCTTTCTGTCTTTGCCTTTTTTTTTCTTTTACAATATTCTGGCTTGAATATTTTTTAACAACCCCACCACGGCACTGCGTCTTCAAAGGGAAAATTAATTCCGTCCGCAAAAGGGTCAAGAACTAGAAAGTGCATAGCAATGCATTTTACACAGCAGGGTACAGAACATATGATGCTAATAAGATCATAAGATGAGAGCTTCAGTCTGACTCTGGGGATTCAGATGAAGGGTTCTGTAAATTTTTAAAAGAAATAGTCTCTAAAACTAATGATGTCTGGTTTCCAATGCATTAATAATACGCAACAGAGAGAAGATTCACATGCATATCTGCTTTTTAAAATACCAGCTCTTGTCATTAAAAAAAGGGAAAAAATGAAATAACTTATGAAACAAAAGTATCAAATCTAGGAAACAGAAGCATTAGGAAAAGCTTAGTGCATCAAACTGCACAACATTTTGCAAACTGTTTGACATCATAATATTATACTAAAAGCAAAATTAATTTCACTTATTTTAATGGTTGTTTGTATACACGTCCCGTGATGATTTCACTTTTGGTGCTTATGTGACCTTTTTTTGTGTCACTCTGTGTGAGTCACCTTTGCCTCAAAGCTGCAGTTCCTTGCCTTTTTAAATGGTTTTCATTTTTGGTGTTCTCTTTGTAATAAACCTATGAAACTATTGCAGAAAGGGTCACCATTTCAGCTGCAATATAGATGAGAGAGTTAAGCACTGACAAAGAGACAACCTTACTGATTTTTACACCTGATCTTTGCAAAGTGTTTGACGCAACACTTGGTAAGTAACACACACTTTCAGTAATGATTTGCACAAACGTTCCTGTTGCATTTCATTATAGTGAGAATGTAGCTTTGCATAATGTACTGAAATATTACGTTTTGGTAAGAAAAGCAATTCTTTATGCCTTTTGCTTTCCCCAACTTGCTGTGGGATGTGGTAAAATGAGCTCACCAGTGTGACCGTGAAATATGGAATCTGGCAAATCTACACAGTATGACATAATTTCCCAACTATGTTGATTTGTGACACTGGGCAGCATTATGTTTTTCATCACTGGTACAGCTGTTTTTTTTAAACATTTAATAAAATGCTTGAGATTGTCCACCCATCTCAGTACAAACAAAAAATTAACATGAACAGAATGTGGCCGTGATACTGAATCATTGTTTTTGTTGCATACAAGTACTTAATTGTTCGGTGTGAGCTGCACATTAAGTGGTGAAAAGTCAGTTGTACCAGTATAGTGTTCTGCTACTCTGATTGCTTTGATGCCTAATTTCAGAAAATCTTGCAGGTGAGTGGTTCAGTCAGAAACATGTCTGAGGAGCTTCTTTTTCAAACAAGAATAAGCAGTCAGTTTTTGTTACCGTAAATGATGTGCTTGCAGTGTGGTTCTTTGCAGTCGTTAATTTTTAATAATAGTACCTGGGAATGCACACAGAGCTAAAGCTTGCTTCTGTGTATGTGACCTGCAGTTAAAGGTGCTTAGAAAGCATCAAGCAAGCAGGTTATAATTAGATATGACATACTCTTAGTAAAAACAAAGATGAAACTGATGTGTATACCTGCTGAGCATTTGTAGCCCAATAGTTAGCACATGAATTCTGCAATAATAAATAAATAAATAAATAAATAAAAGAGGCAAACGAATAAGGAGAGAACTGCTAGAGATATACGGACAAGAACTGCTTGTTATTATTTCAGATTTCAGAGGGCTGGGGAGTAATCAGTCATAGGAAGGAGACATTTTGAAAACAACACTATTTCGTGTAATTCCTTGAGCAAATCTCTATGTATGAAGCATCCTTTGAAGGTACTCTTTTCTGATGTAGAAGAAGGTGCAGCGTCAGAACTGTGTATTAATGCATTGTTTTGATAGCTCTAACTGGTAGTAAAGCCTTTAATGGTTTATAAACTTAGCTTTGAATGAAGCTTGTTCTGTACACTTGAGGCTGTATACTTGTTCTGTTTGTATACTCTAACAAATGGGAATTCTGCTTCAGCAGTCCTGCAAAATAAATAAATAAGTAAACAAATGAATATATAAATTTAAAAGTAAATCTGACAGTAGATAGTCAACTTTAGAAAACACCAAACGTTATTTTAGAGTAACTTGAAACTGTACAAAACAGTGCAGCATCAAAAAATATACTAAGAACAACAAAAATTAATGCCGTGGAGGGTCCAAAGATGGTTTAAAAATAGTTTAATATTACAACCCAAAAACATTAAGAGCTTTCGTCTCCAGAAAGAGAGAGACTTCATCAGAATAATAAAGTGCCAACACATAGGCATTATATACTGTCCAACCACAAATCGCATTGGTTCTTTGCTAATGAAACAATTAAATAGATTATTCTTTTAAAGAGCCAGGTTAAAAGGAACATTTTTAACATAGGAAGGTTGTTACAAAAGAAATTCAGTCATGTTATAATAACATTCACACACTACATGTAAGCACCACTTTTCAATGAGTAAACTTATTATCACAAAAAATGCCAGCCTATTATTTGTTAGCATAGGAGAAACAGACACATTCTCATTCAACCCAAAAGGGAAGGCTGCTGCCTGTCTAAGTTGCCACTTCATTTCCCTTGCTTTTAAAACGGTCTTCCAATCCCCCCCATTGGATCCAATTTAATTTTTTCCAGAATACCAAAACAAAATTTATTGAATGCACTGCACCTCATGGAATGTTTTATATAGGGCACTGTTTTCATTGTTGCTGGCAATGTCGTATGTATGCTCATAAATGTATGTCCTTAGAGAACATTCGCTCTTTCCAACATAAAATGCTAAGCATCCTACACAATGCAGAAGGTATACCACTCTTTGAGTAATACAGTTACCACCTTGGAATATGATTCTGCTATTTCATAGTGGTACCTAACACCAAGGTCTGATTCTTTGTAATGCAATTACACTGTTTACAACAACCACATTTCATAGTTCTTGTTCTCCAGTAGCCTCTTAAAATTAGGCACTGTTTTAGAGATGAAAGTAGGTTCAGACCCCACCACTTGAAATAATTCAGGGTTCATTTAAAACATGCACCAGTTACTTTTAATAATATCTTTAATCTCTTTGGAGAACTGATTGTGTTCCACTATCAATGCTCTTTCATACTTATGTTCCATACTATTTAGGTATGAGTTACAAAAGGTGTTCTTCCTGAAAATACTTGAATTGAAACCGTTGGGTATATGGGAACTAAGTGTATCTAAATAATTAATGGCATTTTGAAAAACAATAAATTGGATCTGAGAGAGGGGATCGGAATACCTTTTTAGAAGCAAAGGAAATGACATGGCAACTTAGACTGGGAGCAACCTTCCCCCCTGGATTGAATGAGAATGTATATATTGCTTCTGTGCTTAATATAATAGCTGACACATTATAGGCTGGCTTTTTTTGTGATAATAAGTTTATTAATTGAAAAGCGGCGCTTACATGCAGTGTGTGAATTCTACTGTAGCAGGATTGAATTTCTTTTGTAACAACCTTCCTATGTAAAAAAATGGTTCTTTTAATCTGACTGTTTAAAAGAATAGTTGGTTTAATTTTTGTATTAACAAACAGTCAATGAAATTTGTGGTAGGACAGGACATAATGCCTCTGTGCTGATACTTCATTATTCTGATGAAGTCTCTCTTTCTTGAGACGAAAGCACTGAATTTTTTTAGGTATATTAAATTATTTTTAAACCGTCTTCGGACCCTCTGTGGCATTCATTTTTGTTGTTCCTTGTGTTTTTAGAACAAACCTAAGAGGTAAAAAATAAGAAACATCATTGTATAGTTTACTGATAACATACCCTAAGGTGTGCATATTAAATAATACACAAGGCACTTAAAAAAGTGACAACAGCATCTGAGATGTGTTCCCAACATCTAATAGACCACACTTTGCTGTGCCTAATTTCACTTATAAAATGGCGTCTGTGTACATTCTGTAACAGTACTGTCAGGTGGACTCTAGAGCTGTTTATCAGAAATGATGTCTTGCATAGTGAGTGTTTTAGCTGGATTCATAAATAGAAGAACCTGAGACAGTCCACCAGGTAGCACAGTCCTTCACCCAGAGTGACGTTGTATCGATATAAAATGTGTCATCTACTGAACTTCAATTTGCCATGTTGTTAGGCAATTACTTGAACACCTGCTTGAGTAAATTCCAGCCCTCTGTTGGCATTTCTGCCAGATAGCCGCAATGACTATCCCGCATATGCTACTGTAAAGGTTTGTACTTTTGCATTTCCTACAGATATGCAGATACACATCGATCATTTCTGGTTGCATAATACAGTTCATTTATATTACAGTATTCAATGGAATAAGTATCTGAGTATCACCCCATTAGGCTAACTTAAAATGCCAGAAATCCAGTCAAACTAAAGTCATGGCTCTCTTAATGGACTATGTTTGGGTAAGGAATATTGGAGGGGAGTGGGAAGCCGAATGAGGTAGACTAAGCATGGTTTTGAGTAAGGGTACACCCATGATTTTTTTGGGAATTGTACACCCTCTTCCAGCCTGTTGTGTCCTCCCATAGAAGTAGCCAGACATGTCTGTTTTTTATGTACCACATTCATGGTCTGCTGCAGCCATTCTTGTAACACTTCCATTCTTCTCTGCAGATATTTGAAATATGAAAGGCACAACACATGTAATCAACATATTATATTAGACGCCTTTGTATGGGATAGCTATTAATTAACCAGGTATGTTTCAATCTGGACTTCTTCCTTGGTAGCTAAGTTGCACCCATTTCATTTCATTAGTCTAATGATATGTTTGAAATTGGTTCAGAGTGACATTAGTTCTAGAATGTTAGGTCTGCACAAAATCTTTGTGAGAATGCTAACATTAATATCAGCTGGGTGAAAATGTCCTACGAGCATCAGAAAGATCCTCCTCTGGGCACCTTGTTTCCTCATCATTGCTTGGTAGTCAGATCTTTTATGACTTATAAAGTAGAAAGTCGAAAGACTCAAAGCTCATGCAAATAGCCTGAGTGTGTATATAATAGGAAATGGGCTGCTCAAGCTCTTTTGGTCTTATTCATTTGGAAATAGCCTGTTGCTTTTTGCCTGCATGCTGTGTTACACAAATTACAGTCCTGGTCATGGATCACCTTTACCCCAGACAGATTAATTAACACTTTCTGTACACAGATTGTGCACTGTTCTAACTCAGCCACACATGAAATCTCATTTTCTGCAGTGCTTTTTAGTGTTACCTGCTGTCATGTCGTACATAAACTTTTGTAAGTGAGCATGCGTTGGGGTCGGTGGAGTTGACATGTCTCTGCTGCATGCATTGACAAATGCCTGTTGTCTTCCCTTCTGTACATGTTTCAATCTTTCTTACAGTTAGCTGTGGCCTTTTGGTTATGTTATCTCCCACTAAGATTTCACATCAGCTCCCACATGTGTGAGGGGGAGTAGCATGTCTCCATGGTGTTAATAAGGGCAGTGTTTTTCCTGCTGAAGCTGTGTGGTTAAAATGTATGTTGCGGTAGGTGCTACTTGAAACCATACTTCATTTTAAAACTCACAAGGGAAGACAGCAGTATCCTAAAATGAGATTAGAAGCTCCTGTTCTTTGACAATCCCAGAATCTCTGCTTGTTTACACTGCTTTCCCTTGTTTTACTGACTTTCTCCCCCCTCCACTGTACCAATAACATGGTTATTCCATTTAACAAAAACAGTCCTGTACTGCCATACTCAATTCTGTATCTTGTCCTGCTCTTAATTGCTAGAAGAGAGTTTGGCAGGGCTTGTGCTTTCCTGCCATTTACATACTTTTAATAGCGACAGAGCACTGAAAGCCACTGACCCGTGGACAAGTGAGTGCCTTTTGGGGCAGCTCAGTGGTGAATCATTCCTCTGATTCGTAAGAGCAGAAATGTTTGTGGGAGGGGGAAGGGAGGAGAGTAGATGAATTCATGAAAGAAACTAGATGTGCGAATTCTCATCCACATAAAATGAAATAAAAGAGCCTCCAAATACCTAGTCCTTGAGCGCCCTCCTTCCAGACTGGAGTGTCACATAGTACATATGGACAAGAGGGGGTGCCTGCAAAGAAAGCTAGAGAATAAGAATAGGGCAGGGAAAGGACAGATGGGAACAAAAGACAGGCTTGTTTGCCATAACCGTGTTTTGGAGACTAGTGATATTTCTATGAATGCTGTGTTTATATACATGAATGCACTGAATAAAATGGAGGAAAGACTTAAAAGTGTAAAAAAAAAAACATATTTCAAAAATGCTGATTATTCCCTATTCATAGTACAGTATTAGTGTGGTCAGAGAACACAGAATCGCTTTTTGAGGAACTGAATGATAGGTCAATAAAATGCTCCAAAAAAATAGTCACAGCAGTGTCTTTTTGCAGTAGCATCATGGGAACTTCCAGAAATGTTTAATAGTTTTCAGCACTTTTTATCTTTGGAGTAGTATCATCCGAGGCTTGTATGATGCTTGGATGTTTTGTATCATCTCATCCCTCCTGTGCTTCATGTTTGAACATGCCCTCACTTCTGAAGTGTACAGTAATGCTAACATGTTGCGCAGCACATACCTGTGTATATGTGTGCATTCATTGCATAAATTAAGTGATAAATATTCACACAGAATAAGTAGGCTTATTGAAAAAATCCTTGGAGATTTATTCTTGCATGAAGTATGCAACTGTAAGAGTAATAAACAGGTGCTTATGCTAAAGACTAATTTATATACATTATTTTAAACACGTGTGCAAGTCTGTCTGTACCTAGCCATAACTTGTCAGGCCTTATTTCCCTCATTTGTATTAATACATTTTCTCCTGTGTTTCCAAGTATGTTTACTCCTACCCCCACAAAATGCATAGAAAGATTACATTTACACCTACATTCTCCACATTGTACCCTTTTACTTGCACTGGGTAACAGGATAGTTACCTGTAGTAATAAGAGACATTCAGGATGTTGCTTTCACCCTCCCAGACACAGTACTTTGTAGTAATTTTTATCAAATAAAACACAGGTGTACTCTGCTCCAAATAGCCATAATGCAGTGTCACAATCATGGCTGGGCATAATTCCAGCTATACAATCATTGTGAAACAGCCAGGAGGCAGAGGGGAAGTGACTGTCCTTTGAAAAAGACGAGTATCATTTTCAAGCTCCCTCATCACCTGCCTGTCAACCTTATAAATACACCAGACGTGTGATGTACAGCAGGCCTGCAGTATGCTGCAAAGCTGTGGTGGTCTGGTGCTACAGGATGGGATCTAAAATGAAATGCTAAAGTAACAAAGCAGATGCCACAGATAAATGTTATGGAATGCTGATGTTATGAAGAGGCTGAAATGCTCTTAATAAGAATTGTATTAACTGCATGGTTTTAATTGAAGTTAGTCCAGTGGCATAATTGCATATTTGCAGTTGATATAGATGTTTTTTTCTCAATGTGTGTTTGAGTAACAGTTTTAAGGTATATTTTTATACCAAACTTCAGTTTAGTGGCACAAAATATATGCCATCACCCCTTTTCCTGAAGCCCTTTCTGATTCACTTATTCCAACAAGCAAACTTTTGGTAGTCAAGAGGCAAGATGTGGTATTAGAATGTCTGGGTTGAACTACTAATTTATCTGTTTCTCTTTGAAGGTGGGTCTTCAGTGACCATAGCAGACAGCTCATTTTAGCTTTTACCTGAGGTTGCACGTAGTATGAGTTGTCATTTCACCTTCACATATGTCATAGTGTACTTCCACTTGCTGTCTCTTTAGCCTCCACCAGCAGTGTTGCTGCAATGGGAGAAGGAAACGCTTGTAGCTGTCCTACAGTGAATACAAAGCAACCAGAGCCATTCCCTTCCAACTTCCTATAGGAAAACCAGTACCAAAGCCAGACTTGGTCATAATCACAGGGGGATGCTCTGCACCCGTGATAGCAAGCTGGCCTACATGAATAGTGTTATTTTATGTTCAGAGTGACTTACAGATACAGACAAGAAGCATTATTTACCTCTGAATAAAAACACATATTCAAGTTTATAACTGTTAGCCGAATTTCTGATTTTTCTCAAATGTTATATTTCTTTAACTTGTAGCCAGCCCTTGTTCTAAATTTTTTTTTCTTTGGGCATGATCTATCAGTTTTATTCCTTTTCTGTATTTCTTAATAGCAGTGTGCTGACAAGGCTGTTATTTATTTATTGGTTTATTCAGCAAACAATATTATTACTTTAGACAATGTAATATCAAACATAACACTTAAATACTTCAGTCAGAAGCGGCTTATGCATTTTAGTAATCAGACGCACAATACACAGAAGGGGATCAAAAATCCCAAATTGCCATTAATAACAAGAATTAGAAGAAAAACTATTTGTACAAAGTGAATGTGTTTTGTGTGTGTGTGCGTGTGTCTGTATATCATAGTTCTCTAATCCAATACCTTTTATGTTATTTGATACATCAGTAAACCTCCATTTACTATTTATGCATGTTATATGGTAAAAATATGTATAGTAGAAATAGAACGTGCATAGGTTGTTACAAAAATAAAAGTCTGAATAGTTATCAGTTTTTTTCTAATTTATTTCTTTTATGCAGTTATTCATTTGTTTGTTCATATATTTTACCAGAGTAATCCAAATGGGCAAAAGTCCACAGGAGATGATCTTAATTAATAGAAAAATAGCAAACAAGAATAAATAGTGTAATAACGTAACAATGAGAAAAAGAATTGAACACAATAAATTAAGCACAGATGCAAACAGAGGACACTAGGGTAAATATTTTTGCAGAAAGAATATATGTAGAACATTCCACTAAAGCATGTGTGTATTATTGCTGTTATGGGTATGTGCTAATATTTACTGTGTAAAGACTGTGTCCACCTTATTAGATGTCAAACCTGAAAAAAGTATTGGGTTGGGTAGCAAAAACGCTACCATATGAAATAAATTCAGTAGTATGGTGTCTTTGGTCACGGTAGAGATTAAGATGTTCTAAATATTATATAGAGGAACTGTTATGAAAAACAAACCGACTCAGTTTGATTTCATCAAGGACAGATTAAGCCTGCTAAACCTGGTGAAATTCCTCTAGAAGGTCACCAAGGTAATGTATGCGGCAAAAATGGTGCATACTGCCTCCCTCGACGAGGCCATGCCATTTGATATAATACCCATGTGGACATTGTAGACAAACTCATGGGATTAGATATAAACCCCTATGTCACCCAAGAGATAGTAAGGTAGCTGTCAGATAGGACACAAGAAGTTAGGTTAGGGGAGTCCACCTTCTCAGAGAGACCAGTAAGCAGAAGAGTCCCTCAGGGCCCAAGCCAGTCAGTAAAGAGTCCCTCAGGGCCCAATGTACAGTCCACTCCTTTTTGGCGTCTACTTCTCTAAAGGCAAGGCCAATGTTAAGAGCCTCTGTCTAACCAAGTTTGCTGATGATTTCAAGCTTGATGTAGTCTTAGAATCCCTGAAGATGCAAATATCCACCAAGAAGGGCTGACTCAAGTCAAATAATTGGTGTCAGAGTCATGGTCTGATGCCAAGAAATGCATAATAGTGTTTTTTTGGGAAGTTGACCAGCCCTGGAAACTACCTCATTGATAACACACCCCTAATAGTCAATCCAATATCCTGTGATTTAGAGATGCATGTAAATAGTGAACTGGTCTTTGACCTTCATGTGTCTACAGTAGTAAGGAGCGTATTCTATGTAGCACAACATATAAGAAAGGGTATGGCATCTAGGTCCAAGGAAGTCATTGTTCCAGTGTATTCAGCCCTCATCAGACCAATCATTGAATACAATGCCCATTTCAATATGTACCTGACCAGACAAGTGCAACAACTGGAATGTCCACAGAAGTTCCTCAGTAATAGGATACAAAGCATAAACAACATGTCCTACATGAATCAACTCAAAGACCTATCCCTGTGCTCCACCTCCTACAGACTGTTGAAGGCTGATCTATGGCTGGCATACAAAGCATCCTTGGATCTTGCTTTAAGGACCTTCTGCATATCTACAAAGCAAATGTCATCAGGACTGCCTGATCTAAGGACTTAAACCTTGCTTGCAACATAAATAAGGCATGTTAGAGTGACCAGTATGAGTCTAAGAGGGTTTACTATCTTGTTGCAAAATGGCATTACATCGAAAACTATTTGCACAAATGCATTTACAAGAACTTACTTAATGCCATACCTCATTATCCTGAATAGATGTTAATCGAAAGTAGCAAGCCGTCTGAGTATGTGCAGTTATGTTTTGACCTCAACATAAAAGATAATGAAAGACAAGGTAATGTGACAGCGTGCCACAAATAAACGTACAGAGGTCAACTCTAGATAGCTGAAAGTGGAAATACTGTAAACATATAAGAATTAAAACAAGTAGGTAGTACATTATCAATACTGATAATTTTGTCTAGCAGTTTTCAAACTAATTTTGTCATACTATAAAGTAGTTAACTGAGCAGTTTGACTCATAACACTCCAGTGGATCTGGAAAGTTTAGATTTTGTACCTTGCAGTATTAGGAATATATATCAGACAGCTGCAACTCAGAAAGGTAAAAAGTTACTATGTATTGACAGCTATTTGTATCATTTGGAGAAATCAAAGGACAGTAAAAATTACTGGTGCTGTGTTAGGGAAGGGAAAGACAGCCGCAAAGGTAGATGTGTAAATGTACCGGTAACGGGAGGTGAACAGTTAGAGAAGAGCTCACCTCACTTTCATGCTCCAGATCCAGTAAAAGCCGATGTTCATAAAGCTCGAGGACTTATTAAAAGACATGCTGAAATCTCCAGCGAAGATCCTTGTAAAATTGTATCTGAAGTTTTAGCAAGTACATCTACATGCATTGTTAATCATTTACCAACCAGTTCCGCACTTAGCAGTTACTAGGATTAGACAGGAAATCTTTACTGACCTGAGAGGTTTAAGAGATTTGAAAGGTGACATGATTCTTATTAAAAATGGAGAGTTTATAATTAAACATAGCACAGTGAACGGATCATGCCCTAATGTTGTTATAAAAACAACTGAAGGAACCATATGTATATTGTGCTCTGCAGAGTTTGTAGTTGTAGATGGTAAACTCCAAATTAGTACATTGGAAAGTAAGCAGGTATTCACAATACATTGCAGTTTACAAAATGGTGTTAATAAAAAAATGATCCCTACTGTTTATGGTATTTTGTCGTCAAAGACTGATGAAAGTTGGGAGATATTTTGGCATAATGAACTGCAATTATGTATACACTACAGTTTGCAATTAAGACCAAATATGATTTTAAGTGACTTTGAGAAAGGGGCAATTAACATTATTAAAAGGAATCTACCTGACACGTAGGCAAAAGGGTGCTGGTTTCATCTCTGTCAGATTGTATGGAGACAAGTACAGAAATTACATTTAGCAACAAAGTTTGCTATGTTATGTAAGTAAATTCCAGTGTTAGTATTGGTTTTCCCTGATTGTGTTGCATCAACATTTGCAGATATTGAAGTTGATATGCCAGAAATTGGAAGGTCTTTATGTCTTTTCTTAAAAGAAAATTACGTACATGGTAGACCAAGACGTTATGGAATACATAAGAATACATTAGAATGGATTCCTCCAGTATTTGATATTAGTTTCTGGAATCAATGGGAAACTTGCACTTTATGCTATCCATGGAGTCAAAATATAGTAGAAGGATGTCATGGGCAACTGATCAGTTTATTAGGTAAACAGCAGTTGTACATGCTAGATTTATTACATGCAATACAGCTAGAATAAAATCATGCAGAAGATTTAAATAGTAGAGTTTTGTGTGATTTACCTCCATTTCTTAAGAGAAGGTGTTTATTGGATAAAGAAGCCATATTTGAATGCCTATTATCAAGATGGGAAGAGTTAACTTTGCATGGTTTCACTGAGTGCATTGCACAACATTGTGGATTCTAAGTATCAACATGTGGGTATCAGGAATCACTATCTGCATGCCTCTGTTCATTAAAGCATATGTCATGACTTTGTTTTGTTTGAATGCATTTACAATGCAATTTCTACTCATGGTGGTGAATTAATGCTTGCACACCTGGTGGTTTCATTCTGTATAAGCATTTCGAAAAATAATGGAAAAAAAACACTGAAGGTCGACCAGCACATTATGGTCATTTCGACATGCGTAGCATTTGATATTTTGAAATATGGCATTCAGCGTCAGTTTAATTGTGAAACAATCTTCTGTTATTCCACAAAATTATAGTAAACTGTATCGGAAAATGCTCCTTCTTTGGAACAGGCTTTCCATTCATGTGAAACAGGGCTTCTTCCCTAATCCAGTTCAAATGTAGTTTGGACCAGTGTTTGGGGAATCAGAAATTCACCTATGGTTTGGCACCTGTCTCCCTAATAGACCAGGCCATATATGCCTTAGCCTACATATACCCCTTAGAATAATTTTAAGGTTCCCTACCTTTGCCAGATATGTTTGGAATGCATGTTTAGGTGTACGGAGGTAATGCAATGGTATCAGGTAACCGTGCTCAGTAAGCAGGTAGAGAGATTAAGAGCAGAAAGCGAACAAACGTTAGGCAGAATGGAGACAGGTAGATAAAGAAGAAATAAAAATATAACATGGTGGATGGTTAAGACAAGATTTTGTGATAGTTGGGACTGCAGGGGTGATGTCAGAAATGGATATAAATAGGTCAGCAGAGTTGGAAAGGTGATTAATAATAGGCAGTTGGCCTTCTAACAGTAACACTGTGATCATTTGTGATGTCATAGATGCTAGCTGCGTACTGTAAATTAGGAGAAGTATTTGTTTTAGGTGACTGAGGATGACTAGAACTAAGCCAGGAGTACTAGTCAGATTTTAGTGGCCGGACATAATAAAAGAGACAGGAAATGTCTGTGCTTCTTTTCCTGAAAAGCAGAAAACTGCACACCATCCCGGACTTGAGAGTCCATTGATTGTAATGCCTGTTACAGAGGTATAATTTTTAAGTAATTGGTATTGTGGGGGCAGTGATAAAATCTAGCAACATGCCAGTAATAATGGAATGCATTACAACATTTCTGGAAGCAGTACTATAATTCAAAGCTAGTGCTAAGGTTGTCGGCAGAGAACTAGTACTATGATTCACCAGAGTAGGTATCACCAAAAGAGAGATTTACTGACTAAGACACCCGTTATGTCAATGATGTTACAACACTTATGCCAATGCTTTAAGGTCAAACAGTTCAAGCTGTCAGTCTGTCATCCATAGATTGGTGGATTAGTAGAGTGTTTCAATAAGACACTGAAGTCTGTGCTAAGGAATGTTATTGACACGGATGGGAAAAAGTGGGACCGCCTGTTACCCTACTTACTGTTTGCTTATAAGAGAAGAGACATGCTTCAGCTGGGATATAACCCATTGGACCTTTTGTACTGCAGGCATCCAGGAGGATTGCTTAACCCTGCTAAGAAAACAACATGGGAAGAAGAGAAGACATTATTTAAAAGTGTGAAGAACACTACATTAGTTTGTAGAATATACTAAAGCTGGTTCTGCTTGCAGTAAAGGAACACATACAGAAAGCTCAAGGAATGCAAAAGTAAGTTTGTAATAAGAATGCTCGACTTAGAGTTTTTAACTCAGGAGATCAGGCATTAATCTCAGCACACTCCACAGATGACGAATTTCCAGTTAATTAGTAAGGGCTGTTGTGATTGAAAGAGCAAATGCAGTGTACAATAAGGTCAGACAGCCACAAAAAAGAAAAATACAGCAGATCAGTCATGTTAATGTACTGAAGCCACGGAAAGAAGCAGAAAAGTCTGTGGTTGACCAGCAAGCTAGAGTTTATACAGGAGAGACCAGAGAATCTCTGCCTGGGGTAAAGCAGGAGGAATCCTTGAAGGGGTATTCTCAAAAATGTCTGGGAGGATTAATCTGATGGAACATAACACAAGGACAGCATCTGGTGTGAAAATTACATTGAGACCTTATCAAGTTTTAGAATCACAGAAACTGTAAGAGAAATTCAAAAGATACGCAGAGTGAATGAAGCAAACCAGCACTGCTATTTATTATACCTGATGTCAGTATTATACTCTGTAATGACTTTAGGAAACCAAATAACATTTCAAAGTTTAATAGCTATCCCATGCCCAGAATTGATGACTTGATAGAGAAGAAAATAAAGACCAGATACTTAACAATACTGGACTAGATGGATATCAACATACACCACTTAGCCTCTCGAGCAGTTGTAACCCCTGATGGACTGTTTCAGAACACAGTGTGCTACTGTTTGACCTACATGGAGCTCCAGCTACCTTTCAGAGGCTGATGGATAAAATACTGACACCTCCGTACCAATATTCTGTAGCATACCTGGATGGCTTGATGACTGAGTCCGAGGACTGGGACTCTGCATAAGACAGGCAGGTTTGACTGTGGATGCTAAGGAAGGTAGACTGAGTATGGTAGTAATAAACTATCTGGGATACTTTATGGGCGAAGGCTTGATAAATCTATAGCTAGAAAAAATATAGGCCATAGATAACTGTTCCATACCTTCCACTCAAAGACAAATTATGGCTTTTTCTGGATTAGCCTAGTATTATATTATATTACTTTTTTTTTTTGGTTTTAGAGTTTGTTAATTGTTGCTTAGATCTCTGTTGAAACTGTTGTCTGTGTTCTGAGAGACTGCTTTCCAATCTATCTGCAAATATACAGAGCTGAGTATATTTTTTTGATTTTAGAGTTTGTACTGTTAGTTGTTGCTTAGATCTCTGTTGAAACTGTTTTGTCCCTCTCACCCTCCCTATTTTGGTTGTAGTTTAAATTTGGTGGCTTTTGCAGTTGCATGCCCCATTGAAGATTTCATCTGGGACACTCCCCCAGTCCCATCTCTTGACCACATTCTACCTAATAAACTCTTTCTGCACTTGCTTTTAGTCCTTTTTAATTTAATTGCATTTTTAAACTGTGTTTGGTCTAATATTGCTACATACTCGTGTGCTAGCTTACACTGCATGTGAATTGTTTTTACTACTGTTTTTGCTACTTTTCTGTTAAAAAAAGAAACTGTAAGCCTGTTTCCTACCTTTCCTGTAACTAGTGTTCCAGATACAGATTTGCTGTTTCCAGGACTGTATGTTAGCTTCTGAGCCCCACAAGCCTTTCTGTGTTGGAGGGAAGCCTTCTAGCTTATCAGTGGGACTGGTAAGCACTAGGTAACCTGTCTACAACATAAGGAGTGGTTCTGGCCCAGAAATTGTAGTTATTGGCCGTTTGGCCAATCTCTTCCATCTCGCTCAACTTTCTGATTTGAAAGCCTGCATTTGCACTTGTTTCTATCCTGTAACTCGTCTAGTGCAGGTACAGATTCTTAGTTTTAGCACTTAAATTTGCTTATTTGTGCTCAGCACTTGTTCAGAACTTGTAAGCACTAAATACGCTACTAATTACTTAGCACTCAACCTTCCTCATTACCTAGAGGAAAACAGTTTTTGTACTTACTTTTCTCACTTGCTTAGAGAAAAACAGCTCTTGTACTCACTTTCCTCACTTATCTAGAAGAATTTTTTTTTTATTCAGGCATGTCCAAGGGTCACCTCCCAGTGTTCTCTCCTGTCTATCTGATGAATCTGGGCATCTTGAGGCAATGTAGAAATTGCCTCATGTACAGGCAACCCTCTCCTCCTACCACCCAACACTACAACCAGTGAGAGATGCACTTATCTAGCCAAACTGGAGGTAAAGCTCTCTCCAACCAAGACTGAACTTGACAGTTATGAGAAGAAGGTAAACATTTGCACCACACCACATTCATCATATAGTCTCACTAAATCTACACCACCAAAATCCACACATAGTAACACAAAAACATTCACGGAGGCTCTCAATAATAATCTGTCTAAGCAACGGAGACCTCCAAAGCAGAAATGCAAGCAACCTCCATCCCCCAACACAACCCAAATGACACATATCCCACAGACTCAGTGTGCCACTCAAACACAGCCAATAAGGCAAAACAATGTACCCAACACACTAGTCATAGGTGACTCTCTAGTCAGGCACACTGATGTCCCACTCACCAGGCTAATCAAGGAGAAGTTTACTGTCAGCTGCATGTCGGGTGCCAGGATCCGCCACATAACCCACGCACTCAGGTCACTCCACAACAAGTACAAATATGACTCTATCATTGTCCATGTTGGTGTGAATGACCTGAGACGTACCTCCCTGGACTACATGAAAAGAGACATGGAAGAGCTCTCTGATCTTGTAGCCCAGGTAAGTATGACCCTAGCCCTGAGTAGCATTCTGCCATTGCCCAGAATGATACTGCAGTACAAGGACAAAATGATTGACTTCAACAATTGGCTAAGCTTCTGGTGTCATTCTGTCTACTTGGGATGACATGGTCGACAGACCACGATTCTTTGTCACAGATGGCCTGCACCTGTCACCCCTGGGATTCCGGATACTGGCTAAGGCTCTTGCTGCCCCTATAGTGCTTTTTTTAGGCAAGGTTCAAATAACAAATTCACCACTGTAACAGGAACAGGCAAGCAAAAACTGAGGGTAATGCTACTCACTGCTAGAAGTCTAACTCTCAAAATGCACTCACTCGAGGCACTCCTTAAAATGGAGAACATCGATATCTGTGCAGTGACTGAGACCTGGTTCAAGGCTCCAGAGAGCACCCCTGCACTACCAGGCTATAACTCATACCATACGTTTCGGCAATGTAACCTGGACCGAAACACCAAAGGCGGAGGTTTGTCCATATTCATTAAGGATATCCACACCTCTAGGCTTGTTGCTCAGCATAATGCATCCGAGGTTATCCAAGTGCAACTAACTCTGGGCAAAACTGCAATCCAAATTGTAACTTGCTACAGATCCCCCACCATTCCCACTCCTCTTTTCTTGATGTACTGGAAAATATTAGGGTTCAACCAAACACCCTAATAGTAGGCGACTTCAACTACCCCACCATTAACTGGGAAAACTACTTGTGTACCAACTCCTTAGCTCAACGCTTTCTGGAATTCATAAACTCTAATGCCCTGGATCAACTTATCCACACCCCTATCAGGGACAACAATATCCTAGACCTAGTCATTACCAACATGAGTGACCGGTGTTCCACACCTGAAGTCAACTCCTTGTTGGTCCAATCCAACCATAAGCTAATCACCCTTGCTATCCACATCCTGCCCCCACCCCCCATTAAGGAAACCACTGTAAAAATTTCTCCAAAGCCAACTTCATGCTTCTTAAGACATAAGTGCTGAACTTCATGACACCCATGCAGATGGACAATACAGTTACAACTGCTGAATCCTACACAAATGCACTCTATAAGCACTTACACGAGTGCATGGAACGTGCTATCCCAAACAGAACCAAGAAGCTGTCCTCCAAAAAAGGAAGCAGATCTGGTGGTCCCCTGCCATAAACAAACTGTACAACAGAAGGAAGAAACTGTTGCAAAAGAGAGTAAAATTCCATGAGTGGAGGAGCTCCCTGGTCAGCCTCAGTAAGAAGCTGAGATTCCTTTTAAGATCCTCCAAATCTAGCTATGAAAAAAAAATCGCCACTATCTCTAAGGACAACCACAAAGCTTTCTATAGCTATGAGTTACAGCATGTCACGAAAATTACAGAACCAACTGATATTGCCAACATCCTGGCAGATAGGTTCAGTGCTAACTTTACCCCCCCCCCTAAAGGGCCCATATCTATACAGGAAGAATGCAGAGTCCCTGTAATCACAACTACACAGGTAAAAGCTGCACTCTCTAAAACCAAAAACACAGCATCCATGGGACTGGACAACATCCCAGGCTGCGTTTTACATGAACTTCAGAACAAACTGGCTCCCCACTTAAGCACCATGTTCAATAATAGCCTCGCATCAGGCTTTGTGCCCACTGAATGGTGCACAGCAACAGTTATCCCACTGCACAAAGGGGGAGCCACCACTGATCCCGGAAACTATCGACCTATTAGCCTGATGAGCCTGGTCTGCAAGGCCATAGAACGTATCATCATGGAACTCATAAACAAAGACATTGGTACCCTCCAAACTCTGGATCCCACCCAGTTCGAGTTTGTGAAAGGCAGATCATGCCTCCTGAACCAGATCGACGACTTTGAGGCAGTCACCAAAGCCGTAGATGAGGGTAAGGTGGTTCACACAGCCTATTTTGACCTTGCCAAGGCTTTCAACACCATCCCCCATTCTGGAATTATAGCTAAACTCACTAAATTAGGTATAAATCCCTACGACACAAGATTGGTTGCTAAAAGTAAAAGTTGCTGACTCCAAATCTGGCCTCAAAGCAGTGACAAGTGGAGTACAATAGGGTTCTGTCCTGGGACCTCTCCTGTTTGGTATCTACTTCTCTGAAGTACAGGCTAACACAGAAGGCCTCTGGCTAATGAAGTTTGCAGATGTCTGCAAACTAGGAGCCATAGTCAAGTCCCCAAATGATGTGGATATCCTACAGAAGGGCCTCACTGAGACAGATGCCTGGTGTCAGAGCCATGGCCTCAAGCTCAGTGCCAAAAAGTGCAGTGTCATCCCTTTTGGTAAAAACTCTGTATCCATGAACTACCACATAGGCAGCAATCTACTTAACATCAAATGTTTGATGAGACCTTGGGATCCAGGTGGACAGTAGTCTCTCCTTTGATGGTCACATCGCCACAGAAGTCAGGAAGTCCTTCTACATGGCACACCTCATCATAAAATCGTTCTCATCCAGGAAAAAAAGAGGTCATTGTTCCCCTCTACTCAACACTCATTGGACCCATTATAGAGTACAACGCCCCTTTTGGAATGTACCTCACAAGACATGTACAGCAGCTGGAAAGGCCACAGAAGTACCTCACAAAGAGGATTACTGGCCTCAAACAAATGCCCTACACTGACCACCTCAAAAAACTCCAGCTTTACTCCATAGCATATCGTCTACTCCGAGGTGATCTCTGTCTAACATATAAAGCTATGTCAAACCCTGAGCTGGTGGACGTGCTACACCTAAAGAAATCCCAATCCCTCTGAGCTACATGCTCTAGGGACCTAAACCTTGTCACCACAATAAACAGGACATACTGGAGGGATAGATTCCTGTCCCATAGACTTCCCATACTCTGGAACAGGCTACCCATCTATGTCAAGCAAAGTTCTTCATTAGCACTCTTCAAGAAAAATCTTGATGAGTGGATGGGAAATAGGAAATACACCCTGGGAATCACTTCTGTGTCTCTGCTTGACAGTTGCACAGGAAAATAACTTTCTTGGGTGGCGTAAGCCAGGGAACCTTGTTGGCTAGGCTTATGTAGGCCCTTGGGCCGATAGCCTAGTACCTTCCTATGAACCTATAAAAAATGTATACCTAATTTTGTAATTATTGCCAGTCTTGGATATCTCACACTACTGTCAAGGTGCAGTGGTCTGTTTACTAAGGAATTTACCCTATATATGGATAATTTACCCTATATATGGATAATTTACCCTATATGTGGATGCATTAGAGGGGGTATGAGAGCAGTGCTGTCAGTAGATATTGAAGATAAGGATCATCTTGTGTGCTGTATTATCAGTAAATTAAGCAATGCTGAAAGAATATATTCAGCCACAGAGACTCTTTGGCAGTGAAATGGATCTTGTACTTATTGGGTAAGTACTTCAGCCTGGAAACTGATTGTGCCCTGTTACAACAACTGAGTAAACAGACAGACAGTAATTAATACAAAGTCATGCTGATAGGCACTATCCCTCCAAGTCTTCCAGCAGAGTACACAGTAACCCACAGACTTGCCCAGCTAGTGGGAATATCTGTGGCTTGTTAAGATCTTACAACCATTCATTGAGAGTCCAAAACCAATGGTGCTTCAGCAATGGGTAGTTGTACCATGTTGGGTATATCAAAATGTAGAATGTGCCTTCCAAAGTGTGCAAAGATGTGCCTTCCAAAGTGTGCAAAGTGACTGGTGTGTGAGAAATTCTCACAGCATTTCAGCCAAGAAATGTAATATATTAGCTATATGATTTCCAATCACTTATTGTATAAAATGCTATAGCTAAATAGCAGGAGTTCAAAAAATTAGCCAATCAGTCAAAGGTTCAGCATGGAGTAAATAGTGGTGTGCCCAAATTTCTAGAAGCTATCTTGTTTTTTAGCCCAGTGGTGGCTGTTTGTGATTTTAGCCTTTGGGAGCTTGACAGGGATGCAGGCCTGCAACAAAGGCCTGTTTGTGAACTGCTGCATGCAGATTACTTGTTGAAAGGACTGTTTGAAACTGAAACTGTGTAATGTAAAGTTGGTCGAGACAATACTAAGGACTGAAAACTTGACTGTAGAGCACTGTGAATGATATTTTAAATACTGTAAATAGTTGGTTGTTTTGTTTCTTTCTGGATAAATAAACTTGTGTTTCTATAGACTTATGCCTCCAGCGGCTTTTCAGATATCCATCTTACATGCTGAAACTGAACTTTCAAAACTTAGAACATTTATTTTCAAAATTGTCTATGTTCGTATTGGGTCAATAGATAAAGGCTGTATAGTTAGCTTGGTATATTTTCTGATCTTTACTTTCTGGTTCTGTGTTTAGCCATTGGTGACTTGCAGTGACAGTTTTCACTGTTCAGAGGCCTGTAATGTTGTTTAAATTGAAAAATAACTCTCAGAGCTATAGCAGGTTCCAGCGGGGAAAACAACCACAATAGGGTGCTTAGCCACTAGACTGGAGTCCAGGAAAGACCTGGTCACAGTCTTATAGATCATTTGAGGCAACAAGTTCACTTATTACCATAGCCAGCATAATACATTAGCATTTATTAAATGGACAAGGCACAACATTTTGTTTTTCACACTTGTCACTTTTGGCATTCCTTTTTTTGAATAGGTTATGCTATATATACACTACTCTAGAAGTGTATAGTTTTGAGTCTAAACACTATAAGCTGTTTATATATACACATATATATATTTATAAAAGGCAGATGTTCCTATAGGTTAGTGAGATGGAAATATTTTTCAAAAATAAATCCATTTATGCATTATTTATCAAATGCGTTCTAAAGGGAAATGGATATTATGATTATTATTATTATTATTATTATTATTATTATTATTAGGGGACAGACAGAGACATTTAGATATGAAAGTTTGTTTGTAATATTCTGGAAATGTTTGACATTGGTATGTGTCTCTTATGTAAACCCTCATAATGTTATTGTTTACAGGAAAAATGTCAAAACCTGAGTCAAAGACATAATCATTTTTCTTAACTGCAGTCCCTGAACTAGTGTGGTTTTAAAAGTGAACATTGTCTGGAGATAGGGTGTCTTGCATTAATTACAAACACCATTGTCCCCTTCATTTATTTTATGTGATTGGACCCTGGAGTGACTAAAGTGTCTTAATATTGTTGTTGCTCTTTTAAAGAATATTCCTTCTCTTTACTGCTAGCATCAGCATGTCTTTTCACCTTTCCTGTCTCTCTCTCAACCTCTGTAATCTCCTCTCTTGACTTCATGTGTGACCTCTGTGTACTTATTCAACAAAGATATCATGTTCTAAAATTTTGTCTTAGCAACAGGTTTACTTGACTAGGTCAGACAGCAGGATTTACATAACCTCTGTAGTCTCTCAAATTGTAGTTCAAATTTTGGTTCTGGTGAATACCTGCCATTATATCAGTCTGTATGTATTGCCTCACTGGTGTTGTTCTTGACCATTCCTTGGATTGTGCCATAGTGGAGTCATTTCGCTGTGGATAATACCTTGGCATTTCCAAAATTCCTAAAATGTACGTCTGTAAAAAAAAAGTACGCAAGTGACAGTTCCATCTGTTATACCAAATGTTGCCATTATTTTCTGTTTTAGCATATCTATGAAGTATATGGAAATGTTGGCTGTACAATGTGGAATCTTTGAGTAATCATGTATAAAAACTAACAAGTGTTTTGCTGTATACTAGTCCGTAAAAGTCAGTGCTGAAGTCATTCCATGTTTTGGTGGGGTTTTGACATTTGTTTGGGGCAGCTTAGTTGTCTTTTCTGTTTATTCCTATGGCAAACAGTCTGTCCGCATTTTGTCTGTAATCTCATAATTCTGGGACACTATATTTTTTTCCTTATTATTGACTTGCTCTTCGTTTTCACTAAGTGGGTATTGTGCTACCCAAATGCATTTCTTTCTTTCTCCCCCTTTTTTTTTTTTTGGTTTTAATATTCTGGATCCATTGAGCAAACATTTCTGCATTTAGATACTGTTTTCTCTCCTTTGTACTTGCAAACTCTGTATCATTTTTGTACATCTGGATGATCACTCTTAACTTCTGCCCAAAGGGGGGTGTGTGCTTAAAAAACACATTTGACAGCATCCCACATTCATGGATTATGGAATGCATACAGCTGTATAAGATACACCCTACAATGATCAATTGCATAGAGGTGACTATGAATAAAACAGTGGCAAACCACTTTGCAAACTGAGTCTTGATAAAGGGTAAAGTATTATCTCAGGGATAAAAATCCAAAGGAGGATATTCCTGGGTGATTATTTATCACCACTGTGGTTTTGCCTTGCTCATAACCCTTTAAGTTATTAACTTAGCATACTTGGCTATGGCTGTAGCTTAACTTACAAAAAAAGCTTGCCCAAAGACATGTTACCGACTTTTTGTAATTGATTTAAAGTTGTATAGCTGATCAGACAAGTACCTGAAAGTACAACAACAAATAGCTAAAACTTTCTCAGATGGTATAAGAAATGACATTTGATCTTGATAAATTTGAAAAGGCAACATTTATTGCAGGAAAGTTGAAACATCAAGAAAATAACCTGGGACAGGGATGTGATATAAAAAAACTTGAACAGGAGGGTATGTATAATATTTGAGACTAAATGAAAGGTCAGCAATTAAGCATGAAGAAATAAGAATACTGCTTAGTAAGGCTTACTTTAAAAGGCTAAATTTAAGAACTGCATTGACATCTAGGAACAAAGTTCAAGCAATAAATTAAGTTGCATTTCCCATTCTTACAGTTATGGTAGTTTTACTGGCCCCTAAAAACATTGGATCATTTGGAAAATAAAACAGGAGAAAAAATGCTTCTTTCTTATCAGATGCTATATAAAGCACAGTGCAGGCAAGCTTATATATCCCTTGTTCTGAAGGAGGCATGGAAATCCTCAAAATTGACTATATGCAGAGGTCTGCATTTGTGTGACTGCATATGTATTTGTTAACATCATCAGATACAAACTTAGTGAAAGTTTTGAAATGTGAAGAAAAGAAGTCTAAGATGATATGTCTGCTAAGATCTGAAGAAGCATTTCAGAAAGAAGTGGGGAATGGAACTCAAACCAGAAGTGGATAAAAAATCAGACTGCAGCAGAAAGTGCCAAAAATCAAATGAAAGAATACAAAGGACAGGATGAGAAGAAAAGGAAAGAAAATTGGACGTCAACAATTATAGTGGACTATAAATGAAACACTACCAAACAGGTAAACGCTCCTTGCCAAGTTGCATAAATAAAAATAATCAATAAAAAGACAGGTAGGAGCGAAGCAGATGTATCAATGAACTTGTCATTGCAGTTTGGCAAGTTCATTGATACATCTGCTTCACTCCTACCTGTCTTTTTATTAATTATAGTGGACTGCATAGACAGCTCCTGAGAACAACCACATGTTGATCAAGATTTGATGTAGTAAAAGCTTAAAAAGAGATTAATTTAAATGAAAAAATGAAAGGCTAATAATGTGGGCTCAAGGTAGCAAGCTACCTACATGTTGGTCTACAAAATCTATAGAAAAAGTGGGCGATTCAGACAAGTGCATGTGTCTGTATACTGAAAGGCACAACAATGTGGCCATGTTGTTGCATTGGGGGTTGTGCAAATACTACAACATAATATGCTTTGCTAAGAAGCATTGGAAACATGAGAACATTATGATCATATGGAGCACTGAATGCCAACTGTTAAGAAAGAAATCCAGGTATATTAATGACAGATAAAAAGGACAAAAGTATCATTAATCATTGGAATTAGCCATACCCAATAATTATAGTGTCCTACATATTGACAGACTCACAGTCATAAAATACCAGAATATCCATGCAGAAAAAAGAACAACGTGGGATAAAGACACCCAGATATTTCCAATAGTAGTAGCAGCAAGAAGTTAATACAAGAGAATTGTCAGTCATATTTAAATATAACACCAATACACGTAACTCTATATGAACTACAGAAGGAGGCAACTCTGGGTACATTGTGGGCGTCTGTATCATAACATCAGCAGCTTAGGTTGTCAAATGCTAAATCGACACCTAAGCGTTGAACGTTTAAAATAACAAATGGCCACATCATCGAATTCTTTCCTCGGGAAAGAATTCGGGTGGCTGTCCATAAAACAAAATAAACACACCCAAACATATAGTGGGGGCTTCACCCCCCCACACCCCCCTAACTAAATATACCAACTCCAAGATCACTCTACATTGGGGAAAGGGAAAATCCCAGATAACGGCCATGCAAATTCTTTCCTGAGGAAAGAATTTGATGATGTGGCCATTCGCTATTGTAAGTGTTCGATGTTTAGGTGTCAATGATTAAGCACTCGACAAACTAAGCTGTCGACAGTTCAGTAGCCTCATTGTGGGTATTGAGAGGAGCACTATTGGCAAACATAAAAAACTAAAGCAATACAAATTTCATAAACTTGAATTGTACCCTGACTTAGGAATGGAGTCAACTCCTTTCATGGGACTAGAAATCCTTGCCATTTATAGAAATTAAAAAAGAGGCTTGGCTAAAGTATCATTGGATATTGTTTCCAATGGCTTGTGGACTGTGATTTATATAAAGTTTTATTTTTCCAAAAAAGAGTACTTTCAAAAATGCTCATGCATCTTAACAGTAGATAAAGCTCTTTCTTTGTCTGGCTAAATATATTTTCGTATCCATTTGCATTTGCAGTGATGCTTTGATGCTACTCTTACATCATTCTTAGCATTTTACCAATTTCTATATAGTTTGCATCTCCATCTAATAATGTATATCTGCTTCTTCCAAAAATATTAATTTGTTGTGGCTAAATTCAAAATTTTTTTAGCATTTCTTGACTCTGTTGTTCTTTTTTACTTAAAGTGTACATCTTTCTTGGCTAACCTTCTAAGCAGCCATATAATTGTCCTATATCTTGTAAGTGTGTTATAAAGTTCTTGATACAGATGGAGCTACCATTAGCAAAAGCTAAAAGATCATGGACCTAGTTTGTATTATACACAGAAAAATGGAATGAATCCCAAGGTAGCAAGCAGAAACCAAAACAAATAACCACCAAAGGTGAAAAAGGAACAGCTGAACTCACGGCACTTTAGCATACTCAGCTTAATCAACACTTTTTCCAAGAGTAGACTTCATCAGAAACAATATTTAAACTGCATTTCAACAAATTTTTCCTAACACTAATATTTTAATGAACCAATAGAAATGTTCAGTTAACTAAATACAATTAACAATTAAAGGAATTAACCATTAAAATTCACCGTTAAAATCCGTTTAATAACAATTTTGTTTCTTTTATTCATCTAATCATGAATGACAAGTTGTCAGTCTTTAAAAAAAACATGTTTTTATTTATTGTTTCATTAAGACCTGGAATTTTATCAGCATTCAGTCGAACTTGTCATTCTGCTTCTTTCCTTTCAATTTCATTCTTGTAGTTTCCACCCCTTTCTTCCAGGGGACAAATTCTAAAACAGCAAATAAAAGCTTTTTATATTTATTGCAATTGACAGTATGCCTATAGAAAGCATTCATATTGTCTTTTTTTCTTTATATCATAGACATGTTCTTTAATTCTCTTGCTTAGGCTTCTAGTGGTCACACCAACATAGAAGCTTGGACATCCACAACAAATAGCAATATAAACAATACCTTTGGAATCACAGTTAAATCTTCCAGGCACTTCTAAAGTGAAATTCAGATGTTCCAACATAATAAAAGGTCCTTCACTAATAAATCTACGAGCAGAACACATATTACATTTTAAAAGTATCAGATAACTTTGTGTTATCATGTTCTAAAAGACTTTTTAAACAACAATTCTTTTTGTAAACAAAAGGTCTATTACCAAATAACCTTATAAGGTCACTGTTGCTTTCAGTAATCTTCCAATTGTCTGCTATATTTCGAATAGTGAAACTATCTACTGTCATATCAAGACCAAAATGTGGAATATTCTTATTAGTTAACTGTGTTAATAAAACTTCTTTCCAAGTGACATCTTTTTTAATAAAACCTTTTGTTAAAATGGGTGTAAATCTATCAGCTCTCTTAGACCTAATTTCTTGAGCAATGTTATGAAGGAAACCAGGAGTATGCCCCCTCTCTGTGAATAAAGCAGTGATAAATTTCATTTCTTCCTCAAAATCCAAGTCATTACTAGTCATCCTAGAGACCCTTATTAATTGGTCTCTAGGAATATTGTTCGTAACAAACATGGGGTGATTGCTGTGATAGTGTAAATAACAGTTTGAAAAAGTACTCTTGATTAATTTTACTAGCAAATGAATTATTTAAACTGTCCCATGTCAACAGAATATCTAAAAAGCTTACTGATTTACCTCTTTCAACCCCTACAAACCAAAAAAAGTGGAACTATTATTTAATTCCTTAATATATTCATCCAAGTTTATCCCATCTTCAGAAAACATGAAAAATAAATCATCAACAAATCCCTTATAAAATGACCACTAGAAGCCTGGGCAAGTGAATTAATGAACATGTCTATGAAGACAATAGGAAAGCTCTATATAGACATACTGTCAATTGCAATAAATATAAAAAGTTTTTATTTGCTGTTTTAGAATTTGTCCCCTGGACAAAAGGGGTGGGAACTTCAAGAATGAAATTGAAAAGAAAGAAGTGGATTGGTAAGTTCGATTGAATGCTGATAAGGAAAATTCTGGGTCTTAATGAAACAATAAATATAAAATGTGTTTTAAAAGACCGACAACTTGCCATTCATGATTAGTTGAATAACACAAACAAAATTGTTATTAGATAAATTTTAGCAGTGATTGTGCTTAGTTAATTTTACTTTTTTATTGGTTCACTAAAATAGTGTTACTTTAAATTTATTGAAATGCAGTTTAAACATTGTTTCTGATGAAGTCTACTCTAGGACAAAATCATTGATTAAATATGAGTATGTTAAAGTGTAGTGAGTTAAGGTTGCACTTTTTCACCTTTGGTGGTTATTTATTTTGGTTTCTGCTTACTATCTTGTGATTCATTCTGGGGTTTTTTTTGTGTATTTTTTGTAATTACTGGAATCCTGATGGCGTGTGGTTCTGAAGATGAGCTACTCAACCTTACTATTTATCCGACTCCAGAGAGTCAAACAAAGATATTACACGTTTTATTATCTCTTATTTGGTGAGATGAACAAGACTCTAAAAAACATTTTTAGAGTTTAAAAGTACTGCTTCAGGCATGAGACTATTCAAAGAACTCAAATGATTCATGTGATAGCAATCAAACCATTATCCATGTGGACCAACCTGGTAGAAGTAAGTTTATTGACTTACAGTACAGTTTCAAAGATGTTAGAAATGTTTTAATGTGGAATCATGACCCTTTCACTATGAGTCATGAACAGTGAGATCAAAACTGTTTGAAAAAAATTTAAACTCTGTCTGCTGATTTACAGAAGCTTCTCAAAAAAGTTAGAGCAGTTTCTTTGGAAAATAAATATTATGAGCACTGCATCAATATTGAAATTGTTCCAATAGGGTTACATGTTTTCAAACGTTCTAATGGGGTAACCCCAGAAGATCTGTTTTTTCCTAGAACTAGTGCAATTTTTCAATAAGGCAGGTTTGGATTTTTTAAGCAAACTTATAGAGAACAACAATTCAATACTTGCCAAATTAAAAAACAGTATAGAGAATATTGATGGAAAGTTAATTAAATTAATGGCGGAACAACCCAGTCTATGGAATGAATATGACAGCATTTTTACATTTGTAGATTAGTACGAAAAGTCTGTTATGAGAAAACAAAAGAAGCTCATCAGGCTATTGAAGCCTACAATTCCAAAACAGCTCATTTTGTTCTAGCTAAAACATGATATATTACACTCGGCGAACAACTTTACAAAAAAGTTCCATTACAACAGTAATTTCAACACTGGCACTTTAAGGCCAGTAAAGAGAGATACTGAAGATGATGTCACCATGGTGGGATCAGCAGTAAGGCAGTTGGATGTGGTCAAAGAGGGAGCTTCAGGTTTTAATTTTTCAGTGGGAGATTTTCCTAACCTTCCGGTATGTTCCTTCATGAACAATATTGCTTCTCACAAAAGCGAAGGAGAATATGTTACAAATTTTCATCAGGGGAGTGGAGCATCAAATCATTGGAGAGGACGAAGCAAAGGGAGAAAATGTTGATGCTCTGAGAAAATACTGTGAGTTCAAAAAGCCAGATATTTTTACTTATCTGACTGTGAATTGACTGACAGTCAAAAGAAACTAGGTTTTAGTTTTATACCTAGTTGTAGAGCCAGTTGCACTAGAACTATATTAGATTTGAAATTTTTCACAGGGAAGCTTAACTTGAATTTTTTATTAAGTGAAATACAGTTTAGCAGTAAGTTTATGAAACCATCAGTGTGTAATCCTTCATTACAACATACACTAAAAACTTTTGAGTTTTATTGTGAAAAAGACATCAGAAATGCTTTGAGTAACAAAAATCAAATTATGTTTTTTAATTTAAGTACTGAAGAAAGAAAGGGCTTATATGATTTAATGAAATACAAACATGTAAGGTTCATGAATGCAGATAAGGGAGGTAGTTTAGCGGTGATGAATGTGGAAACTTATAACAATACCATCAAAGATAAGCTGAAAATCACTGATGGATATCTTGAAATAACTGTATTTGACATACAGAAATGTTTTAAATATATACATAATTGTTAGCATGAATGTAATGGTGAAATTGATTACAGTCTTTATACTTTTTTGCATGTTGAACATCCCAAAAATAGGAGTACTTTTTGGTATACCTAAAATCCACAAAAACACTACAAATCTCCCTTTTAGTCCAGTAGTCTGTGCTCCACATGGTAGTACAGAGGCAATATCATTGTTTCTTGATTCTATCTTAAATCCAATTGTGCAGAGACTAGAATCTTATATAAGAGACTCCTGGGATTTTTTGGATCAGGTTAGGACATTCCATCAAAACGCCAACCTTTATGGAAGGTATAGGTACTTTTTTAATATAGATGTATCATCACTTTTTACTTCAGTACCACAAGAAGAAGGATTAGAACAGTTAAGGTTATTTTTAACCACGTAGACAAATATAAACCGCCCCACACACCCCTCCCAAGGTATAGGTACTTTTTTAATATAGATGTATCATCACGTTTTACTTCAATATCACAAGAAGAAGGATTAGAACAGTTAAAGTTATTTTTAACCACGTATACAAATATAAACCGCCCCACACACCCTTCCCTAACTATGTATATATCAACTCTGGGATCACAGTAGAAAAAAGGGCATGTTGGGCAAGTGTTTACTTACCCTGGGAAAAATTTGCCATTTGAGTATTTAAGCTTTCGCTGTTTTCATCTCGCTAAAATGACTTTGATTATATGAGGTTCAACCTTTGAAAGTAGATCCATAGATAGATAGATAGATAGATAGATAGATAGATAGATACACACCCACACAGAAAAGTGTAACAGTGTAAAACTGTGCACATTTAGCAAGTAACCAGGGAAAGTGATATTGACCACAATCAAGCAGGAAAAAAACTGGCATCAGGACTGCAGCCTGTATTAATGGAATGCTGTCATACATGACCAGGAGTAGCTGCGACATTAGTAGGAGGGCAGTGAGTGAACTGTAATGACTCTAGTCCAGATTATACCCAAAATACTGAAACCAGATCTGGAAAGAACATTTGAGATTAGAAATGTTGGCTTTGGTGATCATAGTGTCTTTCTGTTTGGCCAATAAGTTGTGGCTAAACATTTTAAGTTTTAATTTAATTTGAATTTATTTATTTGATAACCATGTAACAAACTGATTTTCAAGGGTCTATATTATAACATCAAAGTCTTAAAACTTCGAATGTTATAATATCGACCCCTATTCAGTGAACGCTTGAAATATCGAAGCTGCAGAACACCGAATATTTTCCTAGGGAAAGTATTCGGTGGGCCACTTCTGCGGCTTCGCTATTTCCTCGACTGTGGTGCGAAGGTGACGGACCGGGTTAAGGTAAGTGTGTGTGAATGGACCGAGGTAAGGTGAGTGTGTGATAGTTAGGGACCTTAGGGATAGGGAGCTGGTAAGGTGAGTGTACGATAGTTAGGGACCTTAGGGTTAGGGAGCGGATAAGGTGAGTGTGCGATAGTTAGGGACCTTAAGGTTAGGGACCGGGTAAGGTGAGTGTGCAATAGTTTGGGACCTTGGGGTTAGGGACCGGGTAACGTGAGTGTGCGTTAGTTAGGGACCTTAGGGTTAGGGCTCGGGTAAGGTGAGTGTGTGTTAGGGACCTTAGGGTTAGGGTAAGTTGATAGCTAGTAGTATATGTACGGTTTAGTGTAGGGTTCTGTGGAGGGTGTATGTATGGATTATGTATTTTGGTGTGCTTGTGCTGTGTGTGTGTATTCTCGGAACAGTGAATATTTTTCCCTTGGAAAAAATTCGCTGTTCTGAGCATTCAGGTATATCACATTTCGAGATTCCAAAGTTGAGCTTATGGTGTTCGACATTTTGGAATTTCGATAATGTGATACAGACCCGATTTTCAAACCCTTTTCAGACATGACCAAGGTCATGAGGGCAATGGTAAATGCAATTTCAGCAACCACACATGGAAAACATATAAACAGATGCTGAAAGAAGTCAGGATTCAACCAGTGGTCTTGGAGATGTGAGACAGAGATGTAACTACTGAGTCCTTAGCATCCTATGGATTCTGCTTTTCTTCTGTACTGAAGGATTAAGGATAATGGGATCAGTATTTTATTCCTTCAGTAAAAACTAGGATCAAGATGGAGGGTAGAAATGAAACAGAAGTCAGAGTTTATATACATGACAAGATAGTATCATTCTCTATCTAGACTGCCGAGGAAGCAAAATGGGAAAAGTACATTCAGTGCATATCAGGAATTCTGCCTTGCTACCTTTCATGCATTTCTGGGTGCATTGCTGCATAGAACACTGCATTCTGCTATAGCTGGATTCTGCCTTGCTACCTTTCATACATTTCTGGGTGCATTGCTGCAAAGAACACTGCATTCTGCTATAGCTGGAAGAGGATGTTTCCACAGTTTATAGTGAGAAAAGGGTCCCTCTGATAATATTATAGGTGAATTCTGCACATGAGCTGCTAGAGGTAGTAGAAGTCTGATAGCTGGATCCGCCTTTCTACCTTTCATGCATTTCTGGGTGCATTGCTGCATAGAACACTGCATTCTGCTATAGCTGGATTCCGCCTTGCTACCTTTCATACATTTCTGGGTGCATTGCTGCATAGAACACTGCATTCTGCTATAGCTGGATTCCGCCTTGCTATCTTTCATGCATTTCTGGGTGAATTGCTGCATAGAACACTGCATTCTGCTATAGCTGGATTCCGCCTTGCTACCTTTCATACATTTCTGGGTGTATTGCTGCATAGAACACTGCATTCTGCTATAGCTGGATTCCGCCTTGCTACTTTTCATGCATTTCTGGGTGCATTGCTGCATAGAACACTGTATTCTGCTATAGCTGGATTCCGCCTTGCTACCTTTCATGCATTTCTGGGTGCATTGCTGCATAGAACACTGTATTCTTCTATAGCTGGATTCAGCCTTGCTACCTTTCATGCATTTCTGGGTGCATTGCTGCATAGAACACTGCATTCTGCTATAGCTGGATTCCGCCTTGCTACCTTTCATGCATTTCTGGGTGCATTGCTGCATAGAACACCACATTCTGCTATAGCTGGATTGCGCCTTGCTACCTTTCATACATTTCTGGGTGCATTGCTGCATAGAACACTGCATTCTGCTATAGCTGGAAGAGGATGTTTCCACAGTTTATAGTGAGAAAAGGGTCCCTCTGATAATATTATAGGTGAATTCTGCACATGAGCTGCTAGAGGTAGTAGAAGTCTGTAAGCATCTCTGGAATTTTAACCTCATGACCCCCTGCAAAAAGAAAATGTTTAATGTGGGAGACCACCTTCAAGACAGCAAGTAGAATAGTACCAAAAGTGAATCAGAAGATATGTTGGGAAAAGTTAAAGTCTTCTATTTGAATACTATGGAATACAGCATAGGAATATTATCCACATCAGTAACTCTTATCTTATATACTTGAATATGATGTTTCTGGAGATAAATATGCAGTCAGTATAGAGGAACATTTAGTAGGATTGCAAGGCTGTATGTCTTCACTGAGGCAGTAGTTAGAAATCTAAAGAGATGGTGTAAGGCCAGCACAATTTTTGCCCAAGTCACTTGGTGATATACGAGGAGTAGAAAGGTGTTAGAAAATATCTGGCATGAAGTTAGGCTGGAATAACATTGGAGTAGCATGGTAAGACAGAATAATACCACAAAGAATAATTCATTTCTTAAATACAACCTATATGTGCCTAGGGAATAAGCTTAAATGGCCACTGTAGTAGAAGGTAGTTATACTGCTTATTACATTAGATAATAATTGATATTATCTGGGGACCATTTCCGCAAACTGCATTGCACTTCAATTCTGATATTAGTCTTTGCTATCAAATATCAGATTGGATGTGTAGTGACTTTTGATACAGGGAGAAATCAACAAACATTTTGATAGGGAAGAACAATTATTAGCTGTGTTAAGATGTTATACTTTCTTTAAGTCTTATGTTTAGACCCGACCTAAGGTACCCACTTTCAGCTAGCCTGACCTTTGAGAGGCTTAAAGCTTCAAGTTGACAAAGTGCTTCATAATACAGGTCTCAGTTTGATTCCCTCTGTTTCCATTTGCACAGTGTGTCACTTAATCAGACCAAACAAGTCACACCATAAGAGGAACGTATGCCTAATTGGTTTCTTCTGGTTTAAAAAAGCAATAATAAATAAAGAATACTGGCTTGCTGCTTGGTTTAGGAGAAGCCCCTTGACCTTAATTGTGATTTGTTCCTTCCTCATCCCTCTTTAAATTAAATTGTCTACCCAAATATGGTCCCGGATACCTCAATCAGTAAGGTATTATCCTTTTTAAAGGTGCAAAGTTCAAGTCCCTGATAAGTTGCATGGTTAGAGCTAGTGTGACACACAGTGATTAAGGAATTAGACTGCAAAGCTGCAAACTGCAGGATAAATTGCCCCCCCCCCCCTGTCTGACAATTGCCATTTCTTTTTTACTAGGTCTTCCTGACTAACAAAATAAAAAATAAATAAATAAATAAATTACTCTGTCTTTCCACACTTAATATGCTTCCTGTTATTTGTTACCTCAGACAAACAAATACTAAACTATAACAAAAAAGCTAGCAGAAGGATGATGCTTTTTATTTGATAGTATTTTAGTGATTCTAATTTATGGCAGGTTCTCTTCTTAATGTACAGAGATAAAGGGTTTCATGTGTGTACCATTATCCAACTCATCTGTAAAAGCCAAACCCTCAAGAAACCTTTGCCAGGGGCACAGTTTGAATTTTTCACTCAGACCGTGGGGGAGAGATGTTTCTGTCATGTTTTGTTTATATACATTGAGTAAGACTGTTTCCACTTCCCCACTGTACATGTAAAAGTTAATAGTTATGCTCAGATTCACTGCAGTATTTATTATTTATTTATTTGACATTTGTTGACCGGGTTAGCCTGACTGGGCAATACCTCTTTTTCAGCAGACACCAGAGGAGAAAAGCTCCCATAGGAAAACAGAAACAAACGTAAATAACATGGTAAAAATATTCCAAAGAGAAGATGATATCTAAACTAAGCATACATAGCACAAAGTACGAAAATATCAGAGAAAACATACAAAATAACATCATTGAGAATAATGTACAAAATATAAAACATAATAGAGTACGGTCAGTTTTGTACATAAATAATACAGATAAAATATCATAAGAGGTCACAATGCTAAGGGAAGCTATAGGAGAATCAGAAAGATTTAAAGGAATTAGTATATACAGGGGTAAAAACCCATGTGAAAGGCCAGTAACCAGACAACAGTTCAGGGAAGCTGAGAGAACAAACAAACAGCATAGTATAAGGAAGCACAAAAACTATTGGCATAGTGTAAAGAAGCAGCAGAGAGAAGTAGGAGAGATAGGCAGCAAAGTTGTAAGGAGGGAAGATATAATAGGTGGACTGATAGAGGAAGTAAATTGTAGAACAATGAAAACTATGATGTTATGTTGTCCTATTTTGCCTTCATTCTTACTGGTTGGGCTCAGAACTGATCTTCAGTTCCAACTCAGCTGCATTCTAAAGCACAGTCTTCCACTTGGCTCATGGCTGAAACCCTATCCCAAGATGCACTAGTGTGCTTCTCCAGATCTCGTTTGCCGCGAAGCAAGTCAGAGGTCTCCATTTTGGCTGTGGCTAAGTTTTATGCTTTTTCGAACATTTTTCAAATTTCTTGTTAATAATCCTTTCACTATATTTCATAATAGTTGATAGTTTTTCACTAATCTAATCATATAGTCTGAATTGTTGACTTTTTATTATATCCACTGCTTGGTTGGTGTTGGTTCTTTTTTGGCCGTTGTTTCTTGTCAGGCCTTTCTCCCTATCCCGTTCGTCAATTTGTTCTTTATATTTTCTGCTGCTGCTGTTGTTGTTGTGTATTGTATTGCAGAGCTTGATCCGTTTCAGTTAGAGGGCTAACTCCTTCACTCTGTTGATAACAAGTGTATCCATTTAAGTTAGAGGAACACTAGCTCATTTAAGTTAGAGGGTAACTGAGTTTCCCTCCCTTTGTGTCTTTCTAAAATGTGCTTTTTAATATTTCCTTTTATTATTGTGTGCTGTGGTTAGTGTTTAGATACATAAGATATTCATATTCATGGTGTACCGTAGCTTAGTTTTTTTGGTGAGTGTTAGGTTTTAAAATTTATATAGCTTTATTGCCTTGATTAGTGTTGTTTTTGAATCACTATATTTACTAGAATAATGTCTAAGGAACAGAAAGACGTTAAACAGTCTGGTTTTAAGAAATGCCAGAAATGTTCTCAAAAAAAATGTCCTTGACTGATGGACACACTGTGTCTACTGTCTCGGTGCCATGCATCTACAGGAATCTTGTAGTATCTGTCACTCGTTCAGCTCCAGGGTCTTGCTAGAGAGAAAGGACAAACTAATTGTAAGGGGGCTTTTGAAAGTGCCTTTCTCTGAAGCCTTGGAAAGTCAACCAACCTCCAGCAAATCTAAATCCCCTCCTTCTAAGTCTGACAGGTCTGCTAAGAGGTCCTCATCATCATCCTCAGGCCATTCGGGGCCTGCCAAAAAAGTTCCTAAATTGACTCACTTGGAGCTGAAGGAACATGGGTCCGACAAGTCTTCATCCTCAGCTCCTACATTTTTAGAACCAATGGAGAAACAATTTCAGAGCCGGTCTCCTGAATTGACACCAGTCTCCCCTACATTGAGATCACCTATTCTGCAAAGAGCTTTTTCACGGACCCCTTCCTCTCGGTCCTCCAGAACCTTATCAGATGATGATGTGGATAGGGTGGTGGGAAGGCTACTGGAGTCACCTGCACTGGCCAAAATTCTGTCAGCTCCATCTCACTCAAATTTGGAGTCAGTGAAGATTTTTTCATCCACTTCGATTCCTCCTCGGAGCCAACGTGGAACGTCAGAGCAGGAATGTCTGGAAATGATCATGATAGAACCATTGGTGCCGGTACCCACGACAAGGATTTCAGAACTGTCATCTGCTCCAACATCCTCGATGCTATCCGGGATGTCTAGGGGCTGAAGCTGTCCAACCGGGTCTGGGGAGGGGACTCTGGTCTGACAGTTTTTGGGTCTGAGTTTACCTCTTGGTGCCTTTGCATGGGTAAGCTTGGAGCCTACTTCAGCTTTGGAGCTGGCTCTCTTGGTTCCCAGGAATTTCTGCTGCCTGCTCAGAGCCAGAAGGGTTCTCGGATCAGGGGAGAGGGGCTTTTGAGCTGATGAGGAGTGTGCTGTCCTCCCAGACAGCTTTATGCAAAGGTTCACACATTCTTCCCCCTAAGGCACTGGCTTCTGTCTGTGCACCACCCCAACCACAAACTAGTGGCGGTCCTAGGCCTCAGGCTACCCCATTGGGTGAACTTCCATATTCTGAAACCTCTCCAGGATACCATTCTGAAGAGAGCCCCAGGAAGAGACTTTGCAAGAGGAAGTATATTGACTGCCCAGATGAGTCTCTCACATCAGACACTGATCTCGAGGAATTGGAAGGGTCCCCACGGTCTCCCTCTGGGGGTATCTCCTTTGCAGATACCTTAGAGATCCTTAAGCAGATAGGCGGCTGTAAGTCCATCAACTCTTCTGAGGAGGAGTTGGTGTACCTGAAAGCCTTCGGCTCTCACCCTTCAGCCTCCTGGGTATCTCTGCCTTTCAATGAACTCATGGAACTAGTTAGTTGAAAGGCGTGGAGGTCTCCAGACGCAGTGAAGCCAGTCTCTCTGCGGCCTAACAAATTTATTACAGCTCCTGATGACAAACAGTTTCTTTCTAAGGGCAGTACGTGGGAAGCGCATTTTTTCTTCAGCGACTTTTACTCACAGATCGCTGAATTACTTGGCACACTTCACAAGGCTACAGCGAGATCTCCTGAAGGAGCTAGGAAATACTCTTCGAGGTTCATTAGCTGCAGGGGCCTCAGATAAGGTGACCTCTCAACTATCCACCTTAACCTCCATAGTGAACTCCTCCATGAGACTCATCTCATATGCAGCAAATGAAGCGAGTAGAGCAGTGGGTTCGGGAGTTTCCCTAAGGAGACACTCTTGGATGCTCTTGTGTAACTTTGCGGAACGCTTTAAATCTACCTTTGTCAACACCCCTTTCGATGGTTCCTCACTGTTTGGACCAAAAGTCAAAGATACACTCACCAGATGCGAGCAGGAAGGTAAAACTCTCTCTGCCGTTAAAGTATGTTTTTCTGTACCTTCGAGACCATATCCTAAGGGTCCAAAGGGGGGAAAGATGTGGTTCAAAAAATCCCAGGGAGTTTTTCAAGACAGACAAGGTGAATATTTCCCCAGGGGCAGAGGGGGAAGTAATAATGGCAGATGCCGCCCTCACAGCAGAGGGGGTCCACTGAACTAGGGCAACCGTGATTCCTTTCACGGTAGGCCCTTCCAGCACTCCTGAAGGGAGGCCCGCCTGCCCACCTCTGGAGGCAGTCGGGAGGTCATTTATCCTTGTACCTGAGAGCCTGGTGAGAAATAACAAGACAGATGGGTACAAAGCATAATATCCAGAGGCTACTCCATACCCTTTTCCCTTCCCGTCCCAATCATGAGAAACATCCCAGACATTCCACCCAGTCAAAGGGCTCAAGCAACCGTAGAGATTCAAAAGTTGCTAGAGAAAAGAGTCATCCAAAGAGTCCCCGCAGATCAAATTAGATCTGGAACTTACTCAAGATTCTTTTTAGTGCCAAAAAAGAACAGGGGACTGGAGACCCATCTTCGATCTCAGCAAATTAAACAAATCTGTAAAGAAGGTCAAGTTCTGGATGGTGACACTATAGTTGATTCTTCCCTTTTTAAGGAAAGACAACTGGATGTGCTCTATAGAACTCCAGGATGCATACTACCACATAAAAATGGACATGCCGTCCAGGAGTTATCTGCGCTTCTGGCTGGGAGCCACTCACTACCAGTTTTGAGCTCTGCCCTTTGTACAGCCTCCAGAGTGTTCACCCAAATGAATGGCAGTGGTTTTCGGCTCACTTGAGATGTCTAGGATGCCAAGTGTTTCCATATTTAGACGACTGGCTCCTAACTGCCACCACCAAGCATCTACTTCAACAAGCAAGGGACGCCACCTTACAACTCTGTTCACACTTGGGGATTACTATAAATTCAGAAAAATCTGCCTTGTTGCCATCGCAATATATCATCTGTATAGGAGCACACCTAGACACAGTCTCTATGATGACAAGATTGCTGGCAGAAAGAGTTTCGTTACTCAGACAGCTAATTTCAAATCTCATGTCGAAGACCAGAGTAAAAGCAAAAACAGTTCTAAAAGTCCTGGGAACCATGGCAGCAGCGATAACTTTAGTACCTTTAGCTCGCATGCACATGAGAATTCTTCAATGGCTTTTATTTACCCAGTGGTCTTTACAGGAACTACCCATGTCCCACCAAATCACAGAATCTTGCAAGACAGACCTATGGTGGCTTCTTTAAAGTCATGTGACAGTAGGTCATCCCTTTCTCCCACAACAGCCTATAGCCACAGTGACCACAGACGCTTCCCAGATATGGTGGGGGGGGGCATTATCTGGGGAGGATGGTCCAAGGCACCTGGCAGGATCACGAGGCCCATCTGCACATCAATGTCCTAGTGATAAGAGCTGTGATCTTGGCATTGCAGGCACTTCGGGACTCTCTTCCACTAGGAACAATTGCAATTCAGACAGACAACATGTCAGTGGTCTGGTATATAAACAAGCAGGGAGGAACCAAATTTTACCCCCTTTGTCGAGAGGCACTCAGAGTATGGCAATGGGCAATGTCTTCCCAATGCTTTCTAGTAGCAACACACATCCCAGGGAAATACAATGTGATAGCAGACAGATTCAGCAAGGCAATACTCATGCCTCATGAGTGGTCCCTAAAACAAGAGATAGTGGAAAGGATTTTCCGAAAATGGGGCCAGCCTTGCTACAACCTCTTTGCTACCCCTGTAAACACCAAATGTAGCAACTACTTTGCCCTAGTCCCCCCTCCAGGGGAATCACCAAGGGACGTACTAGTGCATGATTGGCCCTCGAGACTTCTTTATGCTTCCCCCCCCTTTCCTCTAATACCCAAAGTCATCCAGAAAGCCAAGTCATTGAGAATCAGGCTGATCCTCATTGCTTCATACTGGCCTCGTCAGATCTGGTTTCCTTTCCTTTGGCCTCATCTTCAGGAGGAACCGTGGGTTCTGGACTCAGTTCCAGACCTTCTGACTCATATGCCAGGAACACACCACCCCTCCCTCCAGACCTCACATCAGCAGTAAAGCACATACTACTTTCTTCATATAAGGCCTCGACCAGAAAGTTATATCTCAGTAAATGGAGGAGATTTTCTTATTGGGCTTCGGAAAGAAATCTTGACACCTTTTCTATGCCAATTAGCTCAATTTTGGATTTCCTGGCTGAACTGTTTCATAAAGGCTCCGCTGCAGCTACTCTCAAGTTCAACTGGCTGCAATTTCCAGTTTTCATATAGGTGATGTAACTCCAAATTTGATGTCCCATAGATTATGCAGAGCAGTTTAAAAGGGCACCTGTTTATTAAGACCCCCCGTTAAAGACCCTCTACCACCTTGGGATCTAAATTTTGTGCTATCTCGCCTGACCTTTCCTCCATTTGAGCCTGCGTCAACATGTGATATCAAATATTTATCATGGAAATCAATTTTACTAACTATCACTTCTGCCAGAAGAGTCTCCGAGCTTCAAACTTTGTCAATCAGACCTCATTATATGATTTTCCATAAGGACAGGGTGTCTCTGTGAACTAATCTATCTTTCTTACCAAAGGTGTGCTCAGAAACTAATCTTAATCAATCTGTTGAGCTACCAGTTTTTTCCCCATTTATGACAACAAGGCAGAATATTCACTCCATCAGTTGGACATGCACAGACAACTACACTTCTATTTACACAGAACTAAAGTTTTCAGGAAGTCTGATCAGTTGTTCATCTTTTTTTCAGAGGAAAAAAAAAGGTGTTCCTGCTTTCATATTGTATCACATTCATATATACTTCTAACAATAGACATATTCCCTTTAAAATCAAAGGTCACTCCACAAGGGCGGTTGCAACATCATCTGTGTTTTAGGCTAGATTGCCACTAGATAACATTTGTGCTGCTGCAACATGGGCCAAGCCTCACACCTTCATTACTCATTACAAGGTAGACATGGCCTCCAGGGCCTCTTTTGGTTCCACTGTCCTGAAGAATATATTCCTGTTTGCCACCCAGGAAATTTGGTGCTAGGGACGCTGTCCCAACCAGTAAGAATGAAGGCAAGATAGGACAACATAACATAAAGAAGTTATGAACTTACCATAATGTTCCATGTTTGTTGTCCATCTTGCCTTCATTCTTACATCCTACCCACCTTTCCCCCAACCTAGAGCTTCTGGAGGACCAAGTGGAATTTTTGTCTTTCTACCAAGGAAGTTTTCTGACTTTCACAATATTTACTATAATTTCCCTTAATTATATAGAGGTTGATACTTGCTATGAGTATCAGCAAACAAGATCTGGGGAAGCACACTAGTGCATCATGGGAAAGGGTTTCAGCCACTTGCCAAGTGAAAGACTCTGAGCTTTAGAATGCAGCTGAGTCGGAACCAAGGATTGGTTCTGAACCCAACCAGTAAGAATGAAGGCAATATGGACAACAAACATGGAGCGTTATGGTAAGTACATAACTTCTTTTTAAGTAGGGTGATTACATAGGCAGGAACAAGAATTATAGAGGCTTTCCTTCAGGGTTGTTTTAAAGGAGTTTGGGTTAGTGATAGATCTGACACTTAAAGGTAGTTTATTCCAGGCATTAGCTATGGAGTAACTGTAAAGGAGTTTTCCAATATTTTTATTAGGCTTGTAGACTTACAGCAGGCGCTGTTGAGAGCTATGGTGAGCACGGTTAGGAGTGTAAGGTTGGATAAGAGTAGAGAGAGAGGGGCATGAGGAGGGTTCATGTAGGATAGAGTGTGTCATGAGAAGATGGGGTAGTAGAATTTGGTGATGAAATTCCAGCCAGTATAGGCTTTTTAGAGGAATGCAGTGGTGGGTACGGTAAAGTTGGTTGGAGGCAAATCTTGCAATTTTATTATAGGTGAATTCAACTTCGGACAGAAGATTGGATTGGAGAACAGACTTCTTATTCATGTAAAACAGAGCTCCTCACTGACCCTATAGAGACACAACCTAGATAATTGGATGGGAGACTGGAAATTTGTCCCTGGAATGGTACCCATGTCCCTCATGGACAGGGGTAGCCAGTGTTGGTTACAGATGTGCTCTGTTCATAAATTTATTCTGCAAACTACGCCAAAAGAATAAATGGGGATACTTAAAATTAACAAGGCTAGGCTTGTAAAGACTCTAGGGCCACCAGACTAGTAACCTCCTAGGAACCTGTGAACCTAAGATGACATACTGATTGACACTGGACCGCACATTCTTATTTTGAAGGATACTCCATTTACTTGATGAGCATAAGTTTAACCATGTTTAATGTGTATGTCTTAATAATATCCATATAGTAGACCAGGCAAATAAGTGTTGTCTTAGAGAAAATATTCTTTCTGACATTTCCTCGCAATCTAGCTCCTTTGAACTTTAAAATACACCACAAGGTCATCTAAGAGCACAGCAGATCAAGTATCCATGTTCTGTCCTCAGTACCTTTCAGTGATGAATAATATTTGTGACTGTTTTTACCCTTAGACTTCTTTTCTGTTAACTGAATATGTGAGAAGGCCTTCTTGAGGTCCTAGTTTTTATCTCGTATATTGTACCCATGATTACTTTACTGAACCTTCTGTTGTATGCTCAAAACAGCCTTAGTTTTCTTTCTGTACAAGTAACTCAAAACTGAGGCTGTACTACAGGTCATTGGTAGTAAGTCTGAGCAAGTGCCTGTACCTCAGGTGAGCCTTGACAGTATTTTGTCACTTCACCTGTGCCACAAATGGGTGTTGACAACAACTCAGAACAACGCCCACAACACAGATGCATGGCTGTGTTGACTAGAGTCTGTTATGTAGAAGACAGTGTTCATCCATGCTGTTGCTGGCTTGTACCTACTAGTATAATTTATTTTTTTTGGGGGACAGACTAGTAAAAGGGTGCATAATAATAAATGAGATGATGAGTACAGTCTATGCGTCTCAGCTTTGCTAGGTTCATTCCTTTATAGTATTAGGTAACATCTGTGTGTACTGTCATGCAGAGTTGCAGTGCACTGTGCCTCAATTTTTTAAACCTGTATGAGAAACTACTTCAGAAATAAAATGTAAAATAGTGCAGTCCATTATTATACTGTAACTTCTGGCTAGGAGATGCAACATAACCCCCATGATGCACAGGGGAGTAGAATGCTATTAAGTGTTGTGATTTCTGTGAATAATGGTGGTGTTTATATACTATGTAAACTTTAAGAGGCAAAACAGATGCTTTATAAATGTGTCTGGCTCTGATGGTGTCTAAGAGCAACAGTTAATTTCTGACCATGGGTACTTTCTGATTATTGCGGTGGTGTTTTATATCTTGCCTTAACTGTTAATATTCTCCTTTTGATTGAGCATTTAAACCGTTTGCTCTGTTTCTAGCATTCCATGCCTGTCTGCTTTCCTTGTTCTGATATCTGGCATTTCTGTTTTTAGTTCTCTTAAATGTGAAACAACTGAACAGAAACTAAATGAGAGAGGATGGAGGATTCCTTAACTAAAGTAGCATGTCTGTTCATGGGGTGAGTGGAACATGTCAGATCACTTACTGTTGTTACCAGTAAGTTGTGTTTTTAAATTTAATAGGGGTTCCCTGCTAGAGGAATTGTTCTCATCTCTTAATTGTAGAATTTTATGTGATTTATATTATAGGCTGAGCCTTTAGGTAGCAGCTCGGAAATTCGAACATCATAAGTTCAAACCTGGCTTGTGCCAAATACATACCTTGTGACTGAGTCATTTAATTTCCCAGACCTTATTTCAGCCTATCTACAGACATAGGATTAAAATGGATCAAGTGACTGCATTGTTGTCTCCGTTATGAACTTTAATGATTAAAACATGCAGGAAATTAAATAAAATAATGTCATAACAAATGGCTTGACAGTTTATCCTGTTTTATTAATGAGAGCTTAGGAAGAGGAAATGACACTTCAAAGAGAAAGCATGTGTTTTGTGTCAGTACAGTCAGCGAAGATATCAAATTGAGATTTTCAGAATTTAGGAGATGATAAAATGAAACAATTATTCGATGATCACCTGAATATCTCTTCTTATCTCCTTCCTCATATCCCTTTTTAAATTAATAACCACAGTCTGCTGAAATGTATTTACTTACTTACATGCAAATTATATGTTCAGTTCAGTTATACCTCAAAGCAATAAACTGCAGACGTTCAAACCTCACTACGTGAGACTTTTAATAAATTCTGAGGATAAGTTTGTGCTCGTCATCCAGGGAGAAATTTATGCACTATGGCTGCCTAACTTTCTGGGGACCAGGAAGCCCATATTATGTTTCAGAGAAAATACAAAAAATATACCAGAAATTTCAAGGCTAGGATTGAGCCACAGCAGTAAATGAGGCTATATCAGCACAACTTTCAAGTTATGGTTTGTAGCATCTTTGGAATCACACCACAACTTTGAAATATTGAATGTACTTAACACATTTAATAAAAATGGTTTACTTAACACTGAGGCTCTGCTTCAACCATGTTAGTTGACTTAATTGTTAAATTTCAGTTGCTTTTGGTACACTTTCAATGAAAGTCTTAAGAGTACATCTTTATATATACCCATGGTCTGGTGGAGTATAATAATACCAGACAACCTCTCATTAACAGGGATGGTGGGGAGGGCATAGTAGAGAAGTTGCATTGCAATCATCACCTTTCAAGTCAGATCCTTTGCAAAAAAAAAAGTAAATTTCACTCTTTTTCTTGAAAATATAATTCATAAAAATTTTAAAAATATAAAGGAAAGCATCATAATAACATAGATTTATGTGAAATAAAAAGTAACATGATGATTTTGCTGTAAACAAATACTAGCATCCTGATTTAGTTACAGTATTAGATTAAGTACAAGTTTAACTAGTTACTAATGAACCCTATTTTTGTTCTGCATTGAGATTAAGGTATGGCATAAAAAATAACTGATATAAGCAACTATTAGACATGAGCCCCCCCTCCACACACACACACATACACACACACATACACACACACATACACACACACACACACACACACACACACACACACACACGCACACACACACACACACACACACACACACACACACACACACACACACACCAGCCTCCAAACAGCTCTGTGTTACTCCCTGTGCTTTGAAACGAGTAAAACAAAACAAATTACACACTGAATTCTATATATTCCCACCTCCTGGCCCCCCATGTCTAACATTGTATCTCAATATAACTCTCGACGTCAACTTCGCACATCTGACAAACATCTCCTGGACATATACAAACGGTCAAAAAATATTGGCAAGCCCCTATATAAATAATCTGTTGCTCACACCTGGAACTCCCTTCCACTTAAAATCAGAAGTATCCGTCATAAGCTCCAATTCAAAGTCAAGCTCAGACACTGCCTACAAAAGACCTGGTCCTGCCCATGCCAAACTCCAACCTGATATATTATTGCTTTCCTCTTAATTACCCTAATTTTTCTTTTCCTCTCTTCTAATTTTCTTTTTCTTCCCCCTATTTCTTTCTTCCTTTTACTTTCACCCCTTTTTCTTCCCCTGTCTTTCTACCCTCTGTTTTTCTCTTCCTTCTACTAACACTCCTACTTTAATACATTTATATGTTGTCTCTTGTAAATACTTCTACGTATGACTTATCCCTGCTTTTTATTGTGATTGATTACTTTGAACGAGTGTACAAATGTATTCTATTGTTTATCATCTCAACTGCATGTAATTACTTCTCATCTATTGTACTTATTGTAGTGCTAATTTTTGATTAACTGTAACCGTATCTGTAGCTTTTCTCCTTGGGTCTCCACTGAAAACGGGCCCGTGGCTCAGTTGGACCAACCCAGTTAACAAATGCTAATAAATAAATAATAAATAAATAAATATATTCTCCGATGGTGCAGTAGATTGCTGTCTTACAGAGCTTGGTTCTGCAGTTCACTTATTGGCTGGACTGCCTTCTGTGTCGAACCTGCATGTCCTGTATGTGTCCATCTGGGTTTTCATTGTGTGCCCTGTTGTTCTTCTACATCTGCCTTTTGTGCTACAATTCCTCCAAATTGCATGTATGTGCATGTATCATGTAAGAATGAACAGGTGTGTGTCTATAGCCTTTGCTGGGCTAGTAGCTTAATATCATAAACCAAATGAGACAATACCCTAGAATTCTGACTGGGTATTCCTACTTTCCACATGTTTCATTATTTGTCTCTCATAGATTATATCTAGTTCAGGTTGCATCCTGAATTAGTTTTTTACACTTTTAGACTGTGTTTCCCTCACTGTATTTTATGAATTAGCATGAAAATGTGTTCTAGTGTTTGCCTGATGCACCATATATAAACCAGTGCCTTTTCTTTCATCAGAAGTGGTATCATACTTAAATGCTCCGAGCTTCATGTCATTAAACATCAGTTTGTATTATGCTGGTTTTCTTTGTTATATATTTGCATCCCTCCTGCCTAGCTATTCACCTGTCTTCAATGCTAAACATTGAACATTTATTGTCATTCTGTTCCCTTTTGTCCACTTTTACCCATGCCTTTCGCTGGTTTCAATCTACAAACTCCCCTGGTTCCGTGCTTCATCATCTGTAACTTAAGTTTTGTTCATTTAGCTTTCTCCTACTAGCTACCTTTCCTCTTTAAACCAGCTATGATGCATTGTTTTGTCACTGCTGTATTGTTCCCAACAAGTGCCTTCTTAAAGCAGTGACTTCCCACGGTTCTGTTTGTGATTTTGTGTTATTACTTGCCAAGCTACCTTGACAACAGCCTGTAACAACCTCCTTGTCCTTGTTGATTCCCCTCGCCTCCTGTGCCTTATTAACTACATTTCAATTTGATGCTGACATTCCTGCCCAGTAATGCCCATGTAGGAGTATCACTTTGCCTTCTAGAACATCATGATTACCACTTGTGCTGGTATTTTGTACCACTTCAGTTCATCATTACCATTTCCCAAGCTGCACTTGGATATAAGCTTTGTCTGTGTGTGCCTTCAGTATTTACCAGAGTACAAAGAAAGTAACTGGTAAAGTTAACAATGCCTGCTGGATCACAGCCTGGGTTTAAAAATGAGATACATTTTTTTTTTTTTTTTGTTTAATGGAAGTTGCTACTCAGGTATGCTTATGCATGATCTCAGAATTAAGGGAAATGGAACTAGTAATAGTTTTATACGCTACAAAACATTCAGTGTTTTTCCTGCAACAGAGTTTTCTACCTGATGTATGTAAAATGATGGGAACTGCACATCATCTATATAATTTACATGCTTTTGTTAATGTCTTGCTAATGACTCCATTTTTTTCTATGCAGCATTGATCATGCAATTTGTGTATTTTATTAATATGTTTATATATAGCCGCGGTGGTACAGCGGTAGCATTGTTACCTCAGAGCCAGAGGTTCTCCTGTTCGATTCACGGCTGGAGTGCCTTCTGTGCGGAGTCTGCATGTCCTCCCCTTGGTCAAGTGGCCTCCGAAAGACGTGCGTGAATGGGCGTTCGCTGAAGGTTGGGCTGGCAACATAAAAAAATCTACTGCCAATCATTAGCGGACGGTGTTCCGCTGTGTCGACCCCTAACCGGGAATAGCCAAAAGACAAACAACAACAACATTAATATGTTTATATATACTTACGTGTATATATATTTTTTCACATAGCTCACTTGTGGAATGTGTAAGGACATTTTTGTGTGTGCATCTGTGTACGTGTTTATTCCTATGTAATATTGCACATATCTGCATTCAGCTCAAGTTTCCTTTATTTACATTTGCAGTTTTAGACATTTTGCAGCCAGGAACTTATTTCTAAAACTTATGTGACAAAGTCTCATATAATATAACATACTGGTTTACAGTATACAGCAGTGGGTTAAAACTGCTGGAAGCTATTTCCTTAATCTTGTAGTCTGGGTTTGATTCCCTCAGTCCAGATTTGCATACATTTTGACTCCTAAAAAGTCACTTAACGCAACCTGTGTTCGCAGGTTTTCTCAGGAAAGAAACACTTGAGTTTAGATGATCTTAACCAGTTAAGAAATGAACAAGTAAAATGTTTATATCTGACTCGGGGACATAATACTGAGAGACATTATTGCAAAACTGTATTACCAGCACTGTATATCTCTTAGTCAAATAGTTTGTTTAGAAATGTACATTTTCATACCTACTTCTTTTCTTGTTATGAAACTAGAATTATTTGCAAAACCTACTTTTCTTTTCTTGGTGGAATCAGTGGTATAGAGAGAGATAATATACATATCACCCTGGATACCGATAAATTCCTTGTTACCTTTATCATTTTTGTTGACTGACTTGTACTTTTTTATTGCTTTCTACTGCACCTATGTTTCACACATTATATCCTCATGGAAATCATCCCTGAATTAAAACCAAGTTCTACCTACAAAAAATATCTTCCTTCTGCTTATTTAGATAACTTGGAATTAAAATGTTTCATGCTAAGTTGGGTCACACAATGTCTTTAAGGAATGGTGCAGATATGACAGACTTAAATTATTTGTATTGGGTGACATTCAGAAGGTAATGTGTGTGTATCATGGTTTACACCATTGTGCATATACAGTATATACCACAGCAGTGAGACAGGCGTTGCTAGTCAGCATGCATTAGCACACTCAGCACAGTTCTGTGATTAGTCTGCATTGGAGGATGCATCTTTTATAAGGCAGAGCACAGGAAAAGGCTTGAGGTGATCTGGATATTGAAAAATGATCAGCAATATGAACCAGATGAGCATATGTGCAAAGCAAGGCTCGCAGCAGAAATGAATTATTAGATTTTATTTTCCTTATTTGTTTTGAATTTGATATCACTGGAAAAGAATTTAAAAGCCCAGCTGGTGTCCACCCTGTCTGTGCAAGGTACATATGTGTGAAGGAGACAGTATGTGAAATAGGGGAGAAGGAAATAGGTCAAACGTCCATTCCCAGTGTATTCCTCCTTTGATGTCTAGATGTTTCTTCACTGGCGCTTTCATTTTTCATTTTAATAAAAAGCATTTGGGAAGTTCAGTTTGATTTGTAACAGACTACATGACATACTTATTATTTTCAGTCAAATGTCCATATAAAAGTACATAAGATTTCACACATTTGCTCCTTACTGTGTGACACAGAAGTTTGAAAGGATAAAATAATTAAATGTCAGCACCCTTCCATTTTCTACCACTCTGTGTACCTAACTTGAACATTTTATTTCTTATCCACATTTGTGGTTTATAGAATAACTTGACATTGACACGTATACATACACAAAAACACAACATACGTGACAGCAGCATCCATGGTATCCACCTTAAAGTTACGTCCTTTTTATTTATTTATTTTATTTCATTTATTAACCTGGTTGGTCCAGCTGAGCCAAAGGCTCGTTGGCAGTGGAGACCCGAGGAGAAAAGCTGCAAACAATTACAAGACATTGACATCCATGAAATTCAAAAAAACAAGAGAAAATTACATAGTTATGAATTACATAGTTATATCACACATTCATAAAGCAGGAAAACTTAGTTGCAGCGTTATACATATTTATGATAACAGAAGTTACACGTAAAGCATACACAAGGGTAAAATGAAACATCAGCTTTAATGTAATGCTAGTAGGCCATTTATTACAGAGGACAGCTCTAGTTTGGTAGAGAAAATGTGTTAGTGTTGCAAATAAGCAGAAGGTATGGGAAGTAGAAAGCTGAAAGTATTGGAGTAGACAGGGGTATAGAGAGGGAGTGATTAAGTAGAAGGCTGAAAGGATATTGAGTAGAGAGGAGAATTGGAGGGAGGATTAAGTAGGGTCCTGGCATGGTCAGGAGCTAGAATTTAGTAGGTAGTTTTTCAGTTCAATTCTGAAGAGGGTTGTAGATTTGCTGTTACGGCTATTGGGTGGGAGTTTGTTCCAGGCTTGTGATACTGTTCTTTGTAAAGTAGTTTATTAATGTTTTTGTTGGTTTTGTAAACATTAAGGAGGTGTTAATCAGTACTACGTAAAGTTTGAGGGAGTGTAGAGGGATATGAGAGAGGAGAGAGATGGACAGGCTAAGGGTTTGTTTAGTAAGGTGTGAGCAAACTGTAGTTAGGAAAGAAGAAGAAGTTGGGGGAACTCAAGCCATTGAAGTTGTTTTAAAGGAAGGCAGTAATGGGATTTGTATGGTTAATTGCTGGCTATGTTGTTGTAAGTTTATTCTAGTTTGGTTGTTAAGGATGATTGTAGAGATGTGAGTATTGGTGAGGCATACAAAAGACAGGGTAGGCGGAAAGCATGTGCCAGAGAAGGTTTGGTGTTAGAGGCTAGGAATTTTATGTTTCTATAGAGTAGGCCCATTTTTTATTTGTCTTTTAAATACAGTGTTTAATTCAGTGTTCTTTTAAAAACACTGATATATGTGCATTAATTAATGCAGCCATGCAACCAGTCCCACTCAGTGCAGTATCATTCTGTGGGATTAAGCTGGCAATGTAATTTGTTTATTTTCTTAATTCAGTATAGTAAGCATGTTCTTGTTGAAATAATAACCTCCATCAAAAAGTGCTAAATGTGATGTCTAACCAAAGGATTCAGAAAGAACCCCAGTGCCCCTAGTAAGGGCTGTGGTAAAAGGGTCTTTTTTCCATGATTCATAGAGTTGCGATTCACAGATGCATTAGCCGCAATGAGGAAAGGCCTCATCAATAGCTAATTTTCATGCTGTGAATTGCTGTAAACTACTGCAAGTACAGATCAGCACTTACCTGTGTTAGTGACTACTGACAGTCCATGCATCATGGGGATACAGGCACCCCTCCATTCACCCTGCTAACACATGCACGCATTCAAGCAAGCAAGCACACACAACATACCTCTTACCTCTCCAGGCTTTAAGATACTATCCTTAGTGTCTTTTCTTAGGTTTTTGTTCCTGGCGTTGCAAGTCATGTATCCTTACAGTCAGTTAATAATGACAGATTTTAGAGTTTATGCTAGAGCTGTCACTCTATTAATATATCCCACGGGTGTCATCTTGTGGACCACCTGGCTTTTTACTGGCATTTCACCCCACTGTCCCATGTGACTCCCAGACTATTGCAAGCACTGGGACATAAGAGATTCATTCTTATTATTATTAAAAAAACATAACTACACTAACAGATTAGTTACTGTAATTGTTAATCCTCTTGATTTCTGAGTAAAGAGGGCGTGGACTGACCCCCCCCCCTTTTCACGTTATGCCCTTTGTTTCTTTTTTATAGACTTGGGGAATAGTTAATCTGATGTCTAATGGTGGTGCAAAGGGGTAATATCCTGTGTGTGAGGTGGAAGCATACAGGGTTTGAGTCTTTTTTAGTGCCTTTAAGGCATACTACATAGATAATCTGTGATGGCTACTGTTTCTTCCAACCCACGTTTTCTCTCCTTTTTTTTTAATTAAGTGCCTCTAAGGCATGATATGACAGTTTTCCCTAGTGGCTAGTGTCCTCCCACCCATGTTTTGTTTTAGTGCTTTTTAGTTATGGTATTGAAGATCTTTCCCTGGTGTCTAGTGTTTCGCCCCATCCCACATCATGTTTAAGTGCTATTAAAGCATGTTGTTAAAAATGTATTCCTGCTGTCTAATGGATCCCCCCATGTTGCAGAATTGCTCGTTCGCTTAAGAGGAGTGTGGAAACATGATAACTCCCCCCTCATACACACAATACACATTCATTGATTCATTCATACAGTCACAAACACACAACACACCACCCAAGCTCACTCACACATTCACCCCCACACACACCCCTACCCTATCCTTAACTAACCCCCTTACTGCAACCTCCTAGTCACTCACACACACACACACACACACACACACACACACACACACACACACACACATACATACATGTAGCCCCTCACATGAACACACATCCAGAATATTACACACACACACACACACACACACACACACACACACACACACACACACACACATACATGTAGCCCCTCACATGAACACACATCCAGAATATTGCCTATCTACTGAGACAGAGGAACATAAGCATTTGGACATTAGCATGAGCTTCCATGTTTATTTACACAGCTGTGTGATTCTCTAAATTGCTAGGCTACATAAATTGCTTACCAGAGGCAGTTCCACGGGAAAGCACATGGCTAACTAGGATATGCTTCTTCCCCAGAATACCCCATTAGCATTTAGCACAGGCACAGAGGCAGCTCACCACATGGCTGAATAGCGTCGATTTCCAGCAGCATAGTAGGGCCATCTCTGAATCAGTTTGTTTTGCAGCAGCATGGTAGGGCCATCTCTGAATCAGAAATGACATGCTAAACGTTTTTGTTTGAGCACAGCTTCCATGTTTAAATAGCCAATCTTTGTTCTGTTCCTCTTTTTCATAAATGACTGATGAATTTGTTCTCCATGTGAATACCACCAATAGATCAAATGTCTGATACCTGAATTCCTTCTCCTTGTGGATATCACCAGTAGATTATGGCCAAGCAATGGTTTTATTCATGAGATGATATCTATATCACGCTAGTAGTAGTATTGTTACTGCTGTGTATATTTGTCCTGTGCCAGGCAAAGACAAAGCTCAGAAGGCATTCAGTTTTAGCATATAAGTAAATATTTACTTGGTATTGTTATGACATAAATTTTTCAGGGGAGAATTACATTCTTGTTTGTATGATTACCCATATACATGGAAATATACACTGCCCTGTATGACAAGCACACCAAGCTATATCACATTTCACATAGCTATACACATATTAATATTTTAGTAATGTACAACAGGGCAGAGGTTATACTATGTTTTACTCTTACTACTGCAGTTTACTGCCTAAATATATATCAATGAGTGAGTAAAACTGCAGGAAATGCAAGTTAATCCTATCACAACATATAGCTGTTTTATTCGTAATTGCTGTAACTTAAACTTTTTATTTGTATTGCTTGTTTCTAACATTTACTTTTGCTGGCATATGTTTACCAGCTATTTTTTGTTTCAAAAAATGTGTTGTATTTCCTTTTACTAGCATTTGCTTTTGGTAGCATGTGTTTATTTTTTTTCATTTATTTTACATTTGTATACAGGGAAAGTCTGACTGGGCAGAGCCCATTTTCAGTGGAGTCCCAGGGAGAAAAGCTCCACAAAAAGTGTAACACTACATACAACATTAGTAACAGTAAAAACAGCATGACAAACAATACATAAAACATAAGTTACAGTAGATACAGGAGACCAATTATGGCATATACAAGAGATACCAAGGCAGTCAGGGAAATGCTTAATAAGCACTGGGACATATTATTGTCAGATAGTGCGATTAGTAAAATGGTAGGACCAAAGCCGAGAATTACTTTTAAAAATAAATCTAACTTAAAGAGACTGCTATGCAAACCAAAAAATTTAAGCTCTAAACAAATGGTCATTAGATCAGATAGAAACACCATCCCTTGTGGTAGGTGTAATCACTGTGACTACATCAATAAAGATTTGATGTTCATACATCCAGTTACTGGATACAAGTTTTACTTTAACACTGATACCAACTGTAACAGCAAGAATGTGGTTTATATTGCGAGATGTGGAATATGCCCTTCCTTCTACATTGGGAAAACCAACAGGACCCTTAAAGATCGCATCAGGGAGCATAATTATCAGATCAGAATAGGGTCTGATGTAAACGCCTTAGCTAGACATTGCAGAGTAGCAGGTCCAGGCCATACCTTTAGTTTTAGTATTTTACAACATTTATCAATTAATTATAGAGGAGGTGATATTATAAACCAGACCCTTGAATGTGAGCTTAGATGGATAATTAGAATGAGGGCAGATGAACCACCAGGCTTAAATGACAAGGTTCAAATTAAACCTGTCTTGAAAAACAGGAGGATTGTCAGACCAAAGTGAGTTAAAAGAGTGTTAAAGTTTTTGATATTATGAATATCACAGGACGTGTTTTAGTGTGGTTATTTCTACATACATATACTTTTTATATATTTTATTAATATATATTTTATTCATTTTATCTGTTTTCATTCTCTAGAATGTATGTCATGAAATTTTACATAGTTTTTATAAAAATTTTGTATTTGATTACTTAGGCATAATTTTTTGAATTGCATTAATTAATGTTATTGACCAATCACTGTACTGGGAGGTCTATTTAAATTGCATTCACAGAGTATTAGTTGTAAAGTCTGAAGAAGCCTGTTTGGCGAAAGCGCTCACTTTTGTTCTGCTATCAAATAAAGCTGTGTTTTTATTCGCACTTGGTCCGTTGACTGTATTTCCATACGAGAGGAGTAGTACCAGTGACCTGTGGATATAATATGAACCTTGCTAGTTTGGAGTTTGTTATGAGTAGCCATTAGGGGACAACGTTTCATGGTGATTGTTCTAAACTTTTTATTTGTATTGCTTGTTTCTAACATTTACTTTTGCTGGCATATGTTTACCAGCTATTTTTTGTTTCAAAAAATGTGTTGTATTTCCTTTTACTAGCATTTGCTTTTGGTAGCATGTGTTTATTTTTTTCATTTATTTTACATTTGTATACAGGGAAAGTCTGACTGGGCAGAGCCCATTTTCAGTGGAGGCCCAGGGAGAAAAGCTCCACAAAAAGTGTAACACTACATACAACATTAGTAACAGTAAAAACAGCATGACAAACAATATATAAAACATAAGTTACAGTAGATACAGGAAGTGTAACAGCAGATGCAACATCAGATATGGAACTTAACATAGTGATATTATTAACACAGAACCTGTGAATATTAATTTACATTTGGAGAGGGAAAATAATTCTAGGCTTAGAACACATTTAAGAATAAAAAGAAAAAAACAAAAAGAAAAATCATAATACAAATAAGATCATTGGTCAAGAGACAGGGTGAATAATTAATGGAGAGTTGTTGTTTGTCTTTTGGCTTTTCCCTGTTAGGGGTTGCCACTGTGGAACTCCGGTCTGCTAATGATTGGCAGTAGGAGTGTTCTTATGATAACAGGAGATCAGCCAGGGGTATTGCATGAGCAGACCCAAGTGTCATTTAGATAATTTTTGAGTAGTGTTTTAAACTGATGGATGTTGTCAGTTCCTCTAATATTGTGGGTGAGGGTGTTCCAGTTTTTTGAGATATTGGAAGAGTATAAGGAGTCTCCTGCAGTGTTGTCAGTTTTAGAGTCTTGTAGTATAGATCCATTTGATGATCGTAGTATTTGAGTGTTAGAGTAAGGTTGTAGTAAGTTTTGGAGAGCTGGAGTTTTGTTGTGGTTATAGAGTAATTTGTGGGCCATGATTACTTGGTTGTATGAAGGAAGCTGAGGTAGTTCAAGCCAGGAGACTTTTGAGACCTAGACAGTGATGTGACCTGTGTAATGATCCAGTAGCAAATTTAGCTATTTTGTTATAGCATGTATTCAGTTTATCTAAGGCTGATTTTTTGAGGTTGATAAGGATGGTTGAAGCATATAATAGATTTGCTAGTAGGTGGGTCCTGGCTATGGCAGCGCTTGAGGAGTCTGTTAAAAACTTTTGGTTTCTGTAAAGGGTGCCCATTATTTTTTTGGGGGCTGTTTTAATACTTTGTGATATGTACAAGTCAAACCTTAGCTTATCATCTATATTGACTCCTAGTAGTTTAGTGGATGGTTCAGGTGTAATTATTGTGTTGTTATTGGCTGTAATGCGGAACTGTGGGGGGGATCTAGTTGTCTGGTAGGTTGAAAGATCATAAGTTTTTTTTTTTTCGGGTTAAAAATAAGTTGGGAGTTAGCCAGTTATGTTCTTAATTTCTGTAAAGGCCTGCTCTGTTTTGCCCTGAAGTAGTTGCATTGTAGAGGCTGCACATATTAATGTTGAATCATCTGCATATTGGATAATGGTGGCAAGTGAGGTGGCTGAGTTGAGGTTATTAGTGAAAATACAGAAGAGAAGAGGGCCAAGTATGGATCCCTGTGGGACCCCAAGGGTAATAGAGCGAAGTGTTGAGAGTCCATATTACCACATAACTGCCTGCTCATAACCTGTTAGGTAACTATGGAACCATGTGACACATGAAGGGTATATATTTAGGTCTGAGAGAGCAGTTAGAAGTTTGTTGTGGGTTACTGGCCAAAGGCTTTAGACATATCTGAGAAAACTGATGAGACTATGTTTCCCTCATTCTTGTACTGGTTTATGGTGTTGGTAAAGCTAAGTAGAGCAGTGGTTGTACTATGGGACAGTCTAAATCCATGTTGGGAGATGGCAAGTAAGCTGTTGGATGTGAGATTTCTCATAAGTTGGGAATGTATACATTTCTACAGGAGTTCTGAAAGTGGGGATAGGATAGTTATAGGGTGGTAATTAGTTCAGTTGATTTACCACCTTTATGTAGGGAGATAATAAAAGACATTTCCAGATGGTAGGATGTAGTTTTCAGAAATTGAGCAGTTAATCAGTATTGATATGGGATAAGATATAGCCTCAGTTGCAATTTTTAGGAACTCTGCTGGTAAGTTATCAGCTGCAGTTGTACTTGGTTTAATTTGTTTTAGTAGTTTTTGTATGGTTTTGGTGGGGATGGGTTGAAATGAGAAAGAAGTATCATTATTATTTAGATTGTTAGTTGTTTGCAAGTTATTTGGGGTATCTCTGGTTATTGCAAGAATGCGTTCTGTAAAGTACTGTTCAGAGGTGGTTTCTGAGTTTTGGTAAGGTGGGGGAGGGGTTGTGGTTTGTCTGGGATTGAGTATGTTTTTGATTGTAGCCCAGAATTGTTGTGGATTATTTTGATACTTAGTTTGCATGTGAGTATAATTGTTCTTTTTGTCTAGATTGATTTGGTGTTTAACTTTGTTCCTGAGTTGTTGACAAGTTATTCAATCTGGTAGAGTTCCGCTAGCGTGCAGGAAGACCCAGGCCTTGTCCCTTTGCTTAAGGAGGGTTTTATATCAGTAGTAAGCCATGTGGAAGAATTTGCTTTGACACAAACTGTTCTGGGGGTGCCATACTGTTGAGTATATTGAGGAAAGTATTATTAAAATGTTCAACTGCTGCATCTAAGGGTAAATCCTTCAGAAGGCTCCAGTTACAGTATTTTATTAAAATCCATCCTGGGCCCTCTCTTATTCAATATCTTTACTAACAATCTCTGCCACTCTTGCCCATACTCCACCCTGATTCATTATGCTGTTGACTCTACTATCATCTCCACTTCTGACACTCTTCCTCTCCTACTCACCTTCACTCAAGAATCTCTGCACTCTGTCAAAAAATGGCTCACTGCTAACCACCTTCTACTTAACCCTAACAAAACTAAACTCCTACTCTTCCTGCCTAGAACTCTCCATCTTAAACGTACCTTCTCCATCTCCTCTCTAAACAACACTTCATCAAAGTGGAATCACATGCTAAACTCCTTGGGGTTTACATAGATGATGAACTTAAATGTGACATCTACATCAATAACTGTATCAGGAAGACACACCAAAAACTCGGACTACTGTACAGGAACAAAAAATTCCTAACTCCTGAATCTAAACAGTCCCTAGCTCAAGCCTAACTACTTCCCAGCCTACTCTAAGCTGCCCCAGTATTTACACACTTACAAAAGAACCTTATTTCCAAACTCGAACTCACCTACAATAAAATAGCGTGATTTGCCAGTAATCTCCCTTATTGAAAGCACCACTGCTTTTCCTTAAAAAACTTTACTAGCTTGAACTTCAACACCAACTCCCCTTGCCACAGCTCCACCTGATCCACTCTATCCTTCACCAACCCTTAGCTTGTCAACAAATCTTATATTGCTTTATATCCCTAAGCATGACCTACGTAGCGCTGACCAACTCTTGCTGCATATCTCAAAACCCAGCAAATCCATTGGTAAGATACTTTACAGCCATGCTGTCACCTCTGCCTGGAACAAACTTCCTCTCTATGCACACTTGACAATATCCACAGCTTTAAAATAGCATTAAAGGAATTCTTGTAGTCTTCCTGGATCTGCCCTTGTAATCACCCCACCTGAACATCTGGACCACAGTTCCTTCTTCACTAACTGTCCTCCTTCCTGTCTCCTATTTCAGCCACTCCTGTAGAATATCTTAGTCTCATAATTACTTCATATTTGTAGGACTGCCCTGCTGACTTCAATATCCCTTACTTTGTTTCGAACCCTTGTCTACGTAATTTGTACATTACTAATCATATTGTATTTACTTGTATGTCTCTTACTTCTTCTTCATTTATTAGTGTATAGCTATGTATATTGACTATGAATAATGTCTAAACATGCCTTCCTCTATTTGTTGAATTTTTCACTGTATTGTAAAAATTTTCTTTAACATTTTGTTTTGCAAACTTTGTATTTGGAGCTTTTCTCCTCAGGTCTTTGCTGAAAAAGGGCATCTTGCCCAGTCAGACTAACCCAGTTACCAAATGTCAAATAGATAAATACAATAAACATTTAGAGTGTATATTTATTCCTGTGGTTTAAAGTGTTTCTTATTACAGATTTGATGATATATAGTGTGCTTAGTAGGGTTAATGTGTTGCCTGAGTAGGTAGGTAGTTATGTGACCACTGATGTCTGATAAAACGCCAGCATTTTGATAATGGGAGGGTTTGTTTGTTAGGGCCCAGTTGTGAATGGAGTGCTTGTTAGATTTTTTTGTCTGTTCTGGTAGGGAATGGGACACCTGATATTTTCTTGTTTCAATATACCAATATCTGCATATTCCATCCATTGCTGGAGCTGGTTTGTGTCAGTGGAGGAGCAGATAACAGTGCTAAGTTTGCAGTCATCAGCAAATGTTTGTAGAATAATTACCAAACAGGAGAGGACCCAGAACTGATCCCTGTGGCACACCATCATCATCTTCTTTCAGCTGTTCCCATTAGGGGTGGCCACAGCAGATCATCTGTTTCCATTTCTTCCTGTCCTCTGCATCCTGCTCTGTCATACCAACCACCTGCATGTCCTCTCTCACCACATCCATAAACCTTATCTTAGGCCTTCCTCTTTTCCTGTTACCTGGTAGCTTCATCCTTAGCATATTTTTCCCAATATACCCGGCATCCCTCCTCCGCACATGTCCAAACCAACATAATCTTGCCTCTCTGGTCTTGTCTCCAAACCTTCCAACCTGGGCTGACCCTATAATATACTTATTCCTAATCCTGTCCACCCTAGTCACACCCAGTGCAAATCTTAACATCTTTAACTCTGCAGCATCAAGCTCAAACTCCTGCCTTTTTGTCAGTGCCACTGTCTCCAACTCATATAACATAGCTGGTCTCACTACCCTCTTGTAGACCTTCCTTTTCACTCTTACTGGTACTCGTCTGTCACAAATCACTCCTGACACTCTTCTCCACCCACTCCATCCTGCCTGTACTCTCTTCTTCACCTCTCTTCCCCACTCACCATTACTCTAAACTACTGATCCCAAGTATTTAAACTCATCCACCTTTGCCACCTCTACTCCTTGCATCCTCACCATTCCTCTATCCACCCTCTCATGCACACACATATATTATGTCTTAGTCCTGCTGACCTTCATGCCTCTTCTCTCCAGAGCATATCTCCATCTCTCAAGGGTCTCCTCCACCTGTTCCCTACTCTCACTACAGATCACAATGTCATCTGCAAACATCATAGTCCACGGGGACTTCTGTCTGATCTCATCTGTCAACCTGTCCATCACCATTGCAAATAAGAAAGGGCTCAGAGCTGATCCTTGATGTAATCCCACCTCCACCTTAAATGCATCAGTCACTCCCACTGCAGACCTCACCGCTGTTACACTACCCTCGTACATATCCTGTACCACTCTTACATACTTCTCTGACACTCCCGACTTCCTCATACAATACCACAACTCCTCTCTAGGCGCCCTGTCATATGCTTTTTTCTAAGTCTACAAAAACACAATGCAACTCCTTCTGACCTTCTCTGTACTTCTCCATCAACACTTTCAGAGCAAACATTGCATCTGTAGTGCTCTTTCCCAGCATGAAACCATACTGCTGATCACTAATCATCACGTCCCTTCTTAACCTAGCTTCCACTTCTCTTTCCCATAACTTCATGCCGTAACTGATCAATTTAATCCCTCTGTAGTTTCTACAGCTCTGCACATCACCCTTATTCTTAAAAATCGGTACCAAAACACTTTTTCTCCATTCCTCAGGCATCCTCTCATTTTCCAAGATTTCCACTTGTCAAAAATTCAGGGGATTAGCAAGTTTAATAACCTGGGATCTGTTGGATAGTCAGTTTGCAATTCAGTGGACACTGTAGGGGCTTACATTAAGCTTGTCTAATTTTTCAACAATACCAGCATGAATGATGGTGTCAAAAGCCTTGACCCAGTCAAGATAAAAAGTATGCACAGAATGACAACTGTCCAGAGCCCCTGTAACCTTTTCAGAGAAGCTTAGTAGTTTCAGGAGACAGGACTTGTCTGTCACAAAACCAAACTGGTTGAGATCTAGACTAGTTAGGTTGCCTATATCTGCATAATTGAGTTTTGCTTTGATAGGTTCCATAGCTTTGCACATAAGGCTGGTAAGGCGGATTAGGTCTATAATTAACTGGGTCTACACCCTTGTGTAACAGTGGCTGTTTTACAGACATCAGGAACAAACTCCGTAGAAGGATGAGGGTGAACAGTGTAAGCAGAGGCTTAGATAGTGTGTCCTTGGCATTAATATGCTGTCTGGTCCCATGAAGGCATGATTTTTAGCCTTTGATAGGGATTCTAAGACTTGTTCCACGGTGATTACAGGGGAAACTAAATTCACAGGATTGTGGAGGCAACAATGTGGGTAGCAATAAATATATCTGCTAATATATTTGTTATAGCCTTGGGGCCAGAATGGGTGATGTGTTTATTGATGAGCTCGGTGCAGTGTTGGACATTATTCTTTAATTTACTGATATAATGGAAAGAAATTGTAGTTTCCTTTGCTATCTCTAGTAATTTAAGTTCATACTCTGCTTTAAATGTTCTAATAGTGTTTTTAAGTTCCTTGTTGGCATGTTTCAGTGTGATTTTAAGTTCCTTGTTGGCATGTTTCATTGTACTGTTGAGGTAGGGGAGATGGACATTCCTTGCAACTTTTCATTATTTTGTTTCTTTTGTTGTATGGTTTATTAATTCGGGAGTTCAATCAGAGAGGTTTATTCCTGAACTTAGAGTTATATTTAGGACAAATTGGTACTGCGGTTCCTTTGCAGTGGTTTAGATGCTGGTAAAAGTCAGATGTGAATGCAACAGCCCTCTTAGTTGGAACCATTTGCAAGGGTTTGTTTGGAATTTTGCATAGGTCTTCTACAAGCTAAAGTCGGTTTGCCTCAGAAAAGTCCCTAAAGATTGTCTCATTTGATGGAGGTGATGGTACCACTTGTCCTGGCAGAGAAGATCACTGATTTGTAGTCAGATTTAACCAGGGATGAGGAGATGCAGGGTGGGATGCAAATAGGGACTAGTTTGGTAAGGACCAAGTCAAGGAAATTAGAGCCTCTAGTAAGTAGTTTTGCAATTTGCTCCAGGAGATTAGTATTAAGGATGTCTAGGAAATGCAGTATGTAAGTATTTTTAGAAGTGTAATTTTTCCCTTCAGTACATTCATAACTGAAGTCCCAATGTAAGAAGGTATTTGGTTTGATATTTAATATCTCAAGGGTGTTGAGGTAATTTTTGTGATCTTTTGGTGACATTGATGGGGTTCTGTAACAATAAAATAATCGATTAGGTAAGGGTGGTTTGGGCTGTTCTTTTTTATTGGGGGGAGTTCATCACGTTTTTTGGAATAAGACTGTTCATACTCAAAGCTAGAGACAATGTCATGTGATAGTAGCAGGTTAGCCTTTCTGACACTGCAAATGTACACCCCAAAATGGCATCCCCTATTCTCAGATTAGATGAAAAGAGAAGAAGAAAGGGGTATGGTTCTTAGGGTGATGACATCTGTCAGCCTGCCAATACCAAAGTGTACTTAGCACAGCCATTTCTAGCATGTAATTTTGGATATACTGATAAAAAGTTCATGGCTTAGGTAGTTTGATGGATTTGAAGTTAATCTTCAAGTCTACGTGTCATACAGTGTACAGATATTTGTGCAGTTATTCACCTGATATTAAAGGAAAATAGCAGCAGGTCCATAGTAGTCATGTTACTGCTGTTTACATTACTAGCTAGAACAAAAGGACACTGCAGAAAGATATAGTTCAGCTTGCTATGCACGTGTCTAATGCAGGAAAGACAATGGCCTTGAAAGGTTTTTTGCCATCACACAGAATGATGCCAAGATTCAAAGACAAGATAATTGGCTTTAATAATTCACTAATTCTGTTAATTTGTCCAAGGGGTTCCACCTTTGTCCCTCATTGACAGGGGCAACAGGTGCTGACTGAGGATGTTCATTGTGTTTCACTGTTGCAGTCATGACTGTAGGGTTCTCCCCTGCCGGCAGGCAGTCCTCGGTCAGCCAGAATCCCAAAGTCTGAGTCTGGCATCGGCTGTTCAGCCATGCTCCCTGACTTCAGAGCGCCAGGAGTACAAAGCTGACAGCCGACGCCATGTTCTCCAGTCTTTCTTGCCATGCGGTGATAGCAGTTCGCAAGTGCCGGTCGGCTGACTCCTGACAATTTTTTCCGAACAAACTTCAGTCCGAAGACTTTCTTCTCCTACTCAAAGCTAAGTACACCGTTGGGGAAACTTTTTTCTTGCTCCAGTCCGATGTCTGAAAAAGTTAATAATTGTATTTCATGTGGGAAGCAAATACCTCATAAGGATTTTCATTCTTACTGTATTCCTTGCTTAGGCCCTGACCATGACGTAGCTAGTTGTCGGTTTTGTGCTCGATTTAATCAATGTACAATTAAACGAAGGTACGATTTTGCATTTCATTACTTCGGTAGGCATTTTAATTACAAAATGTCGTCGGATACGATTCCAGCTACCGGAGTTCACAAACGATGCAAGGACAAAGACAGGCCTCCGAGGTCCAAATCAGACGATATCGTTCCTGCAGAGCCAGCTTCAGGTTCGGCCATCGTCAGTGAGGTGCTTTTGCAGCCCCTGTCGTCGGCCATTTCAGAACCGATGGCCGAAACGGACTCCCACGAGGAGCCAACTAGGCCTTTGAATATTTCTGTTGCAGGACCTTCGGACAGTGCTCCTTCGAATGGGTCTGGAGCCGCTGTGCAGGTACCGGCTTCCAAAGGGGTTTTCAGGCCTACTCAACTTCTAATAAAGGCAAAGCCAAAGACAAAGGCAAAGACTCCTTCCAAATCAAAGACTGCAACACAGGCCTCTTCTGATCTGGCTCCCAAGTCACAGAAACAGTTACTTAAGATGGCGGAGGACTTGCTTACTATGATTAGGGGTTCACATCCCCCTCCAGATAAAAGGCCAAGGCAGGAAGTTTACTATGACTCCTCTGATCAGGCTTCTGTTTCTTCAGTTTCTTCTTCTGACCAAGAATATTATTTCCCTTCTTATGAGGATTCTGATGCTGAGGAATCCATTCCTTCAGCTTCTCCCCCTGAGGACTTCTCTTTTGGGGAAACTTTACATGAAATGAGGGAACATTTCCACTGGGAAGGACAGGAGTATTCGGAATCTAAGAAAAGACTAAGGGATTTTCTTCTTCTTCCCCAACATAGACCCCTGGCTATTCCTCCTGTTTTGGATATTGTGCATGATGCTTTTTCGGAGGCTAATTTAACCCCTGACTCTTTTCCTCCAGCTCCTGTTAAGCCTGACAGATATTACAGGGTTCCTGATTCCCACCAGTTTTTATACAAGAACCCTACTGCTGACCCTGAAACCATTTCTCAGGGTCCTAAGGGAGTTAAGGCCGCTTCTGCTAAAAACCCCATTCCCACTGAGAAGGATTCCAGATCTTTAGAAAGATGGGGCAAAAAAGTGTACACTTCTGCTACTTTATCTATTAGGGCTTTAAACTGTCAGTTTCATATGCTGAAATACCAGCAATTTCACCTGTCTGTTTTAAAACAAACTTCCATTTCCGCTTGTGCAGATGATAAGGAATTACATGACTTAATGCATGCCACTGAACAAGTTGGGAAGCATGGTTTACACTGTGGATGTGATGCCTTGGAGGCTTCTTGTAGGGCTGCTGCCTCTGGCACAGTAATTAGAAGGCATGCATGGTTAAAGGAACAAAATTTGCCAGATCAAGTAAAAGCTAAATTATTGGATGCTCCTGTTCAGCATAATTTGTTTGGATCTAAAGCTGAAGAGGTGATTAAAAAGATGGAGGACAAGGCAAAATCCATGTAAACAGTTAAAGATTTCTTACAAGTACAGCCACCCAGATTTAGTAGGAATTGGCCTACTAAAAATTGGTCCTTTCCCAATTCAGACAGGCCTCAGAGGGGTAGATACAGACGCTCCCGAGGAAGGCCTCAAACACAAGCCTCTTATAGACCAAGACAGTGGACTGCTTCCACCCCTAGGGGAGGAGAGGACAGGTCGCAAGCTCATAGGAAACAGACTCAGTGACTCCCTCTGTTGGGCTGCAGGAACTTCTTGCCTGGAAGCCACTCTCGGAGGAAAACTTTCTCTTTTTCACCAAAACTGGACTCATATAACCCAAGACAAGTGGGTTCTGGATGTGGTTTCAAGAGGTTACAAATTCCATTTTCATACCCTACCAAGGCCAAGCGGATGGCCAGATCTTCCAAAACATCAATGGACAGAGGCCTTAAACCAGATAGAAGCTCTCTTGGCTATGAAAGCCATAGAACTAGTTCCACTTTCAGAGATGGGGCAAGGTTTTTACTCAAGGCTCTTTCTAGTCCCCAGGAAGCAAAATTCATGGAGACCCATTCTGGATCTGTCAGTCTTGAACACTTTTCTAGAGATACAAAAATTCAAGATGCTTACTCTACAGCAGCTACTTCCAGTGCTGACCAAAAATGCATGGATGGTAACTTTAGATTTAAAGGAGGCATATTTACACATTCCCATCAGGCAGGACCGCAGAAAATACCTCAGGTTCAAGGCCGGATCGAGGCACTTTCAGTTCTCTGCGCTGCCCTTTGGATTGTCTACTGCGCCCAGGGTCTTCACCAAATGCCTGGCTCCAGTAGTAGCTTATTGCAGACTCAAGGGAATTCAAATTTACCCTTATCTGGGCGACTGTCTTATCCAGGCAGACAGCAAGGATGTCTTACTCCAACATCTACAGTTTGTTCAGAATCTTCTCAAGTTCCTGGGATTCACTGTAAACATAAAAAAGTCAAATTTGACACCCTCACAACAGATAATTTTTCTGGGCGCTTCTCTAAACACAACAACCCAGATGGCATTTCTGACATACGAAAAACAGTTACAGCTGGCTTCAACTTTCAAAACCTTGGCAACTTTAACTCAGATATCTGCAAGGCGATTCCTGCAGGCTTTGGGTTACATGGCCTCCTGCATCCTTCTCGAACCATATGCAAGACTACATATGAGGAAAATACAGTGGTACCTAAAAAGTGTATGGTCTCAGCATTGCCACAGTTTAGACATACTGATCTCCATCCTGCCTTGTCTTCAAAAGGAATTCCTTTGGTGGTCCAAGGCATGTACTCTAAACAAAGGAAAACCCTTCTGTCTGCCTCCTGCCACTCAGATACTAACCATGGATGCCTCAGATTATGCATGGGGAGCCCATTTTCAGGGCAACTGTCTGCAGGGCCTTTGGACAAAGGATTAAAAGCATCTGCATATCAATTTAAAGGAAATGTTAGCCGTTCAGAAATCTCTGTTGGCCTTCAGGAATCTTCTACAACCAGGACAACTACTGATACGGACAGACAACACCACAGTTATGTGATACATAAACAAGCAAGGGGGATCTCATTCCTACCCCCTTTGCAAACTAGCCATGGATCTGTGGAAAACAGCTCTAGCTTGCAATCTGGACCTTCAAGCTCAGTTTCTACCAGGAAAGCAAAACTTCCTGGCAGACAGTCTGAGCAGAAACCTTTCAGACCCACTTGAGTGGATGCTGGACACCGAAATATTCAAGATGATAACAGCAGTCTGGGGATGTCCTCACATAGACCTCTTTTCATCCCACCTCAATCATCAACTACAGATTTTTTGCACCAGGACTTTCCACGAACAAGCTTGGAAAGTGAATGCACTATCATTCAGTTGGAGAAACCTCTTGGGATATGCCTTTCCGCCTCTTCCTCTTCTTCCACAGGTATTATTAAAGATCAAACAGGACAAGCCCAAGATGATAATCTTGCTGGCCGTAAATTGGCCTTGACAGTTTTGGTACCCAACTCTGAAAAACCTTTGTCTGGAGCCCCCTTGGGTTTTACCACAGACTCCAAACCTTCTGTCCCAACACCAGGGTCAGGTTCTACACTCCCATGTCAGAACTCTCAGCCTGGCGGCCTGGTTTATCCAGGGTCTTTGATTCATTCTCTCCTACCCAAGCAGGTTATGGATGTCATTTTAGAAGCCA
>NC_056742.1:320076140-320106140 GCF_019279795.1 Protopterus annectens | reverse complement strand
TTGTTTCATTTTTGGAGTTATTTCGCTGTATCGTTTTGAATTTTTAAGTTATATGATGTGGTAAGTTAATGCTCTTAAAACTTACTAAAGGGATGTGTATAGAATTGAAACAGATTATTTTATAGTATCAGAAGGTTTAGCTGCGGTAGCGTTGTCGCCTTACAGTTAGACGTTGCCCATTCGATTCTCAGTTAGAGTGTCTTCTGTGTGGCGACATGCGTGAATGGGCATTCCTTCGTTGAAGGTTGTGCGTTAGGCCCGGCAAGCCAACACGTAAAAATCTACTGCCAATCATTAGCGGACCGGAGTTCCGCTGTGGCGACCCCTAACCGGGAAAAGCCAAAAGACACAACATCAGAAAGTTTAGTTATAGGAGAAGGGATGTTAGTTGGAACAGGATTTTCTGATCATCTTGCAATATGGCTAGAGGTAAAGACAAACAAGGAATATATACAAATAGGCAAAGGACTAAAAATGATTGGAAAAGGAGGATAAAGAGTTAGAAAAGGAGATTTCTTTAAATGAACTAGATAAAGTATTAAGACAAGTAAATGTAGATTTGGCTGCAAGACCAGATAGAATAGGGTATGAAATATAAAAACATTTAGGGGACTGGCAAAAAAAAGTATTTTTTTAGAGATTTTGAATGAATAGTTAAGTGAAGGTTTTATGTATAAAGAATTATGTAGTGGCTTAATTAAAGTCATATGGAAGAAAGAAGATAGAAGATTATTAAAAAACTGGATAATGAGTAATAATGATTATAAGATTTTTTATAAAAATAATACAAAAGAGATTTGAAACTAAAATGGAATATATTATGGAAGATAGCATATATAGAATAAAGGGGAAGGGTTGTCAAGAATTATTAATGATAGAGAAATAGTAAGGATTGTCAAGAATTATTGATGATAGAGAAATGGTGAATGATGATACGAACAAAAAAGAAGAAGTGAAACTCATGATAGGAGACCTTTATAATGCATTTGACACAAATAGACATTAAATCGTATGGGTAATAATGAAAGAATAGAATATAAATGAGAAAGTTAGGAAATTATGTATGCCACTGTATAGTAGTAATAGGTTCATAGTTTAGTACTAAGCTAACTGCCCTTGCAAGCCATTTTAAGCTTAGCCAATTACTCCTTGTGAGACTCAAACTCTGCACCTTGTGTTTGTAAGGCAAACACCTTAACCATTAAGCCACTCTCCCAGTAAAAATACTTGTAAATGACTGGTTAAGCCAAGAGATGCATATGAAGAGTGGTGCAAGGTAGGGATGTCCAATGTTTTGTATGCTCTTTTGCATTATTTATGAATGTAATAGTATGTGAAATAAATTATAAAATGAAGGAGGTGGGGTATGTAGCACTTGAAGAGTTAAGAATTCCAGTTCTGTTAACATATACAGATGACATTATGATCGCAAAAAAAGTAAATTTGGATAAAAGAAGTAATAGTTTTAAACAAATGAGTGTCTAGAGATGATAGGGATGGCTTTAAATAAAGAGAAAAGTAAAGGTTTACATGATGTAGTAAAGATTGGGGGTATATATTTTACAATGAATGAAATTTCTGTGTTAGGTATAAAATTTGGGAATAAAGACACAAGTAGAATTCAGTGGGAAAAAAAACAATAGAAGAAATAAAACAAACATGCCTTATCATTTGTGAACATATAAATTACCATTCAGAAAAAAAGGCTTATTTGATATATTCAGTACTGATGGGAAAATAGCATACTTAGCAAGTCTATGTTGCCAACAGTATCTGAAAAGGAATTATTACAGGTATTTTTGAATTCATATGGAGGTTCTAGATTGAACCCAGTAAAATGAAGAATTTTGTATGTAAATAAAGAAGGATGACTAACTAGGGTTAATTAACCCAGTGGTAGCCACTACAAACTGTTGAAGTGGATAAATGAAAAAGATGAGAGATTAGTAGTACAATTGTATAAATGTAAGTATGATACATGCTGAGGTGTGGTAAAAAAGATTAAAACAGAAAGGAGTTTTCCTCTTATTAACCTCTATGGCTTCTCACAGCTAATCCCTGCCCCTGCTTGTCTAAATAAACACACCAGTTCAGGCTCCACACTTGACTGGGTCCTTACCTCCAATCCTAACTGTTGTCACAACCCCTCCACCTTACCTGACACCCTAAGTGACCATCATTCTACGGCCATACTTCGACACTCTCCCTAGCTACACAAAACCCAGCAATATAAAGACTGCCGTAAGCTCTCAAACTTTAACCCAGACACTTTCAACCACTCATTCTCTACAATGAACTGGTTCTTCCTCTACGACCCCCCCCTTTAGACACACTTACCTCCCTGGCCCCCATCAGGAAAATAAGAGTCAAAAAACACTTTGCCCCCTGGTTAACACAAGCCACCCATTCACTAATGAATAAGAGAGATAGTGCATGGAAAAAAAAACAAGACTTCCATCAATTTACAAACTATAGAGAGCTTCACAACTTAACTAAAACAAGGTCCTCTGGACAAAAAAATATTTACAAAAACCACTACATAATCCTCACTCTAACCCCACAAAAGTCTGGCAATCAGTTAAGTTACTTCATCCTGGAAACCCCTCATCACCTTACCCATGCCCAAATAGCATTCCTACTGATACTGCTACCTTTTTTATTTCCTTCTTCATCGACTCCATTTGCAATCTAACCAAAATGATGCCATTACCTACCCTACCCCACCCCATCAACCCACACCACCCCTTTCTCTCTGTTCTATTGCCTACCCCATCTCCATCCTAATCAATAAGTCAGTCAAGGAAGACATTGTACCTGAAATCTGGTAAAAAATCTTATGTCATACCTTTGCATAAAGGTGACAACTCTACTGACCCCTCTAATTTCAGGGCTCTTGCTATACTATCTCCACTGTCAAAAACTCTTGAAAAATGTATCCATAAACAGCTCCTTGATCACCACTCCTGGAAAACCTCCTTACCCCTACTCAGCATGGTTTCTGCCAAAATCATAGTACAGCGACTGTTCAGATATCTTTCACTAGCTCTATTGCAAATTCTCGTGACAACAACAAACTAATTTCCTGTCTGTTCCTAGACCACTCCAAAGCCTTTGACATTGTTTCCTTCTAACCAAACTCTTAAACCCTTAATCTCTCCAGCTCTGCTCTTTCTTGGCACTCCAGCTACCCGTCCAACAGATACCAGGCAGTGAAAAGGCAATCTACCTTCTCTCCCTTCTTACCTGTTCAAACTGGGGTACCCCAAGGCTCCATCCTTGGACCCCTTTTATTCAGTATCTTTGCTAATGACCTATACTCTTCTTGTCCTCTCTCTTTTGTCATACAATGCGCTGAAGATTCCACAATCATCTCCTCCTCTTCCAACAATATCAGTATACTCTTCTTGTCCTCTCTCTTTTGTCATACAATGCGCTGAAGATTCCACATTTATCTCCTCCTCCTCCGACAATATCACTATACTCTTCTTGTCCTCTCTCTTTGTCATACAATGTGCTGAAGATTCCACAATCATCTCCTCCTCTTCTGACAATATCACTATACTCTTCTTGTCCTCTCTCTTTTGTCATACAATGCACTGAAGATTCCACAATCATCTCCTCCGACAATATCACTATACTCTTCTTGTCCTCTCTCTTTTGTCATACAATGTGCTGAAGATTCCACAATCATCTCCTCCTCTTCTGACAATATCACTATACTCTTCTTGTCCTCTCTCTTTTGTCATACAATGCGCTGAAGATTCCACAATCATCTCCTCCGACAATATCACTATACTCTTCTTGTCCTCTCTCTTTTGTCATACAATGCGCTGAAGATTCCACATTCATCTCCTCCTCCGACAATATCACTATACTCTTCTTGTCCTCTCTCTTTTGTCATACAATGCACTGAAGATTCCACAATCATCTCTTCCTCCTCTGACAATATCACTCACCTTCACATCCTCACCCAACAGTCTCTGCACTCTGTTGAAAAATGGTTAACTTCCAATCAATTGCTACTCAACCCAAAGAAAACTAAACTTCTATTTTTCCTCCCTAAATCTCTCCAACATCACAAAGAAATCCATTACTGCTTCCTCCCTTAACAACACCCTCATCTTGGTTGAACCTCTCACTAAATTACTAGGAGTTATTATTAATGATCAACTAAAGTTTGACCTCCATGTTCAGCAGTGCATTAAAAAGACACATAAAAAGTTAGGCCTGCTATACAGACATAAAAAATTCCTCACAAATGCTTATAGTCTCTTTCGCACAAGCATTCCTACTCCCCACCTTACTCTATGCAGCCCCCATTCTCAGTAACATCCAAGCCAATCTTCTGCATAAACTGGAACCCACCTACAACAAAGTTGCAAGATTTGCCACCAACTTACCCTACCGCTGTCACCACTGCCTAGCCTTAAAAAAATTTGCAGTAGCTTGAATTTCATCATCAAATCCTAATCCCACAGCTTCTCCTGACTCATTCCATCCTACATGAACCCTCCTCCTGCCCCTCTCTCTCTTCTCTCATCCAGCCCTATGCTGCCAACCAGGCTCTCAGTAGCTCCCAATAGCATCTTCTACAAGTATACACACCCAAGAAAAATATTGGTAAACTCTTCTATAGCTACTCAGTGGATAATGCTTGGAATAAACTTCCTCTAAGTGTAAGACAGATCTCAAACCTAAACTCTTTCAAAACAACTCTAAAGGATACCCTCCGTCTATCTTGAACTTGTTTATGCTCTGACCCAACTTAAACCAGCCCTCCTTCTGTAACACTACTTCATCAACCATTTCTGCCCACACTATCTCTGCCTCTACTACAGAAAATGTAAAAATAGACAGTAGTTCTTACAGGATCCAGAAATGCAGTCCTTCTGAAATTAATTTTACATTTGTTTAGTCTCTTATATTTTTCTATTTATACTTTTAATTTGTCCTGTTTGTCTTGTAAGCTTGTCAAAATCTTATATACATTTCTTAATATGGAATATAACTCTGTACTCTAAGATGTACTGCGGTGGTGGTGCTGCGGTAGCGTTGTCACCTCACAGTAAGATGTCCTGTTCGATTCTCAGCTAGAGCGTCTTCTGTGTGGAGACATGCATGAATGGGCGTACCTTCACTGAAGGTTGTGCGTCAGGGCCAGCAACTCGGCATGTAAAAATCTACTGCCAATCATTAGCAGACCGGAGTTCCGCTGTGGCGACCCCTAACCGGGGAAAGCCGAAAGACACAACAACTCGCACTCTAAGATGTACAAAATTAGTGACCTTTCCTAGCATTTTGTAGCATGTTGTAGCATTCCTTCTACCATTTTGATATATTTTAAGTGTTTAGATACTACGTTTAGCCTTAAAACTGTTATTTTTATCACTTTTGTTAATTGTGCTGTTTTTGGAGCTTTTCTCCTCAAGCCTCTGCTGAAAAAGGGCAACTTGCCCAGTTAGACTAATCTGGTTAACAAATATCAAATAAAATAAATAATAAATAAATAAGGAAATGAAATATTACCATGAAAAATATTTTTGTGGAAAATAAAAATTGATGATATAGAAAAAGATGATTTTCTGCTCAATATCTGAGTGGTTTGGCTGGCTACAATCAACTGTATTAGAAGATGAAGTTAAGTACAAACTTGCAGTTTTAAAGAGAGGACTGTATTTTATTTTTCTGTCTATTTAACTGTTTAACTTAATTTTGCCTGACTGAAATATTTTTTTGCCTGACTGAATTATTTTATATATTTTCTGGCTTTGCTTTCTGTTCTCATCTGTCCTGAAACTGTTTTTTCTATTTAATTGTTTCACTGAATACTGTGGTCTGTCTGTCCCTCTGCAGTTAGAGGGGGTATTGCTGTTCTCACCTCTTTGTAATTTGATATTTAACTAGAGGGTTTCTCTCCGCTTTAAGTGTTAGCCACATAGCTGGGAATTTATTTTCTGCTCAATATCTGAGTGGTTTGGCTGGCTACAATCAACTGTATTAGAAGCTGAAGTTAAGTACAAACTTGCAGTTTTAAAGATAGTACTGTATTTTATTTTTCTGTTTATTTAATTTTTAAATTAATTTTGCCTGACTGAATTATTTTTTTGCCTGACTGAATTATTTTATATATTTTCTGGCATTGCTTTCTCTTCTCATATGTCCTGAAACAGGTTTTTCCCCCTTGCTACCACTCTATTCTTCTGGTGGTGTTATAGTTGGTGGGACACCCCCTCCCATTCTAGTGTTCACTCTACTTAATACAGAGAGAACACTTGAGAAGGCCAACCCACTTCCTCTCTCCTTGCACTTTCCTAAAAATAAAAAAATGCACTTTATTCATCTGCTTTTACTGTATTTGTGTTTCTTCCTACTTTATTACCTTATTTTGCTTTTACCTCTTCTTCTTAAAAGTACTCAATTGCATTATTCTGCTGAATTTATTACTGCTTGGTAGTAGCCTGATTAAATTGTAACTGTTATTCTAAACCTGTTGGTTTAAGCACTTGGGCTTCAGACCATTTGTTTTCATTAAGAAGGTTTGTGGTCTGCACTGTGGTGGCAGGACAGGTAGCTTACATCCTTCTAAGTTGGGAAATGCTGATTGAAGGCTCAGTGTCTGTTATTCTAAAAGTGTATTAGTTCTGGTTTAAGCATTTGGGCTTCAGGCCCGTTATTTTACATTAAGAAGGTTTGTGGTCTGCACTCTTGTGGGAGGAGAGACTAGATTCTGCCCTTCTGAGCTGGGAATTTCTGGTTAAAGGTTTATTGTGCCTGCTTATTTGAACTGTTTCTTTCTGAAATTGGTGCACCTTGTTTGCTGTAGCATAGGCTATATTAAGGCCTGCTGAAACTAGCTTTGTTTGTATAACTTGAGCAATAATCCAGGCCATCTTTTTTGGTGGTTTCCTTGCACCCTTGTGGCAGGAGTCTGCAGTTAGAACTTGTCTGATTGAAGACTGCTGGAGCAGTGTTCAGTTTTGAGCTTTTTTACTGGTTAATTGGGTAATTTGTTTAAATCAGTTTTCTCATTTTCTATTTTTATAAAAAAAAAAATTGCACTTTATTCATCTGTTTTTACTGTATTTGTGTTTCTTCCTACTTTATTACTTTATTTTGCTTTTGCTGACTGTTCTTAAAAGTACTTAATTGCATTTATTCTGCTGCATTTATTACTGCTTGTTAGTAGCCTGATTACATTGTAACTGTTATTCTAAGCCTTTGGTGACATGCGTGAATGGGTGTACCTTCGTTGAAGGTTGTGCATCAGGCCTGGCAAGCCGGTACGTAAAAATCAACTGCCAATCATTAGCGGACCGGAGTTCCGCTGTGGCGACCCCTAACCGGGAAAAGCCGAAAGACACAAACAAACAAATTCTAAGCCTTTGGTTTAAACACTTGGGCTTCAGACCAGTTGTTTTACATTAAGAAGGTTTATGGTCTTCGCTGTTGTGGCAGAACAGGTAGCTTACATCCTTCTAAGTTGGGAGTTGCTGATTGAAGGCTTAGTATCTTATTCTAAAAGTGTATTCGTTCTGGTTTAACTGTTTGGTTTAGGGCCAGTTATTTTACATTATGAAGGTGTGGTCTGCACTCTGGGAGGAGAGGGTATATTCTCCTCTTCTGAGCTGGGAGTTTCTGGTTAAAGGCTTATTGTGCCTGCTTATTTGAACTGTTTTTTTTTTTTCTGAAATTGGTACGCCTTGTTTGCTATAGCACAAGACTAGATTCAGATCTGCTGAATCTAGCTTTGTTTGCATAACTTGAGCAGTAATCCAGGCCATCTTTTTCTGGATAAGGTTCCCCTGCACCCTAGTGGCAGGAGTGTGCAGGTTAGACCTTTTCTGATCGAAGACTGCTGGAACAGGGCTCAGTTTTTAGTTTTTTATTGGCTAATTTGTTTAAATCAGTTTGCTCATTTGCTACTGTTATATTAAAAAAAAAATGCACTTTATGCATTGCCGCTTAGCTAGAGTTAAAATATTGCCGGCGCCATAAAGTCTGCTCTTCAAATTTTCCCTTAGAACTAGCCAGTTTTTTTTAGTTTTAGCACTCAAATCTGTTTCTTTGAGCTCAGCACTTGTCCAGAACTCATTGTAAGTGCTAAATAAGCTACAAATTACTACAGCACTCAACTTTCCTCACTTGTCTAGAGGAAAACAGTTTTTAGTACTTAATAAATAAGCACCTATCCAGGCATGTCTAAGGGTCAGCTCCCAGTGTTTTCTCCTGTCTACCTGATGAATCTGGGCATCTTGGGGCAATGCAGCAGTTGTCTCATGTACACAGACAACCCTGTCCTCCTACCACCCAACGCTACAACCTGTGAGACATGCAATTATATAACCAAACTGGAAGCGAAGCTCTCATCAGCCAAGACTGAACTAGACAGTCAAGAGGAGAAGGTAAACACTTTCACCACACCGCACTCATCACATAGTCCATGAAAACCTACACCAGAAAAAAACACACACCTAGAAACGCAAAACACACACCTACATTCATGGAGGCTCTCAATAAAAATCTGTCCAAGAAAAAGAGACCTCCAAAGCAGAAACGCAAGCAACCTCCACCCCCTAACACAGCCCAATTGACACATAGCCCACAAACGTGTGCCACCCAACCACAGCCCATAAGGCATAACAATATACCCAACATTCTAGTCATAGGTGACTCTATAGTCAGGCACACTGATGTTCCACTCACCAGACTTGACAAGGAGAAAGTTACTGTCAGCTGTCTGTTGGGTGCCAGCATCCGCCACATAACGCACGCACTCAGGTCATGCCACAACAAGTACAAATATTATTCTGACATTGTCCTTGTTGGTGTGACTGACCTGAGACATATCTCCCTGGACTACATGAAAAGAGACATGGAGGAGCTCTCCGATCTTGTAGCCCAGGTAGGTATGACCCTAGCCCTGAGTAGCATCCTGCTATCACCCAGAATGATACCACAGTACAAGGACAAAATGATTGACTTCAACAATTGGCTAAGCTTCTAGTGTCATTTTAAGCAGATCCCAGTATCTGTCTGCCTGGGATGACATGATCGACAGACCACGATGCTTTGCCAGAGATGGCCTGCACCTGTCGCCCTTAGGATTCTGGATACTGGCTAAGGCTCTTGTCACCCCTATAGTGCCTTTTTCAGGCAAGGTTCAATGACAAATTTACCAATGTAACAGGTACAAGCAAGCAAAATCTGAGGGTAATGCTACTCAGTGCTAGAAGTCTAAACCTCAAAATGCACTCACTTGAGGCACTCCTTAAAATGGAGAACATCGACACCTGTGCAGTGGCAAGAGTCCTGTTTCAAGGCTCCAGAGAGCACTCCTGGATTACTAGGCTATAATTCATGCCACACCTTTCGGCCTCCTAACCTGGACCAAAACACTAAAGGCGTAGGCGTCTCCATGTTCATTAAAGATATCCACACCTCCAGGCTAGTTGCTCAGCATAATGCATCCGAGATTATCCAAGTGCAACTAATTCTGGGCAAGACCGCAATCCAAATTGTAGCTTGCTACAGATCCTCCACCATGCCCCAGGATTCCCACTCCTCATTTCTTGATACACTGGAAAATATTAAGGTACAACCTAACACCCTAATAATGGGTGATTTTAACTAACCCACCATTAACTGGGAAAACTGCTCATGTACCAACTCTTTTGCTCAACGTTTTCTGGAATTCATACATTCCAATGCCTTGGATCAACTTATCCACACCCCCACCAGGGGCAGCAATATCCTAGACCTGGCCATTACCAACATGGGTGACTGGTGTTCCACAACAGAGGTCAATTCTTGTTGGTCATATCCGACCACAAGCTAATCACTCTAGACATCCACATCCTGCCCCCACCCCCCATTAGGGAAACCACCGTAAAAAATTTCTCCAAAGCCAACTTCACACTTCTTAAGACAGAAGTGGCAAACTTCACAACACCCATGCAGATGGACAATAGAGGTACGACTGCTGAATCCTACACAGATTCACTTTATAAGCACTTACACGAGTGCATGGCTCGTGCTATCCCTAACAGAACCAAGATGCTATCCTCCAAAAAAGGAAGACAATCTGGTGGTCCCCTGCCATAAATAAACTCTACAACAGAAGAAAGAAACTGCTGCAAAAAAGAGTAAAATCCCATGATTGACGGAACTCCCTGGTCAGTCTCAGTAAGAAGCTGAGATCCCTCATAGAATCCTCCAAAGCTAGTTATGAAAACAAAATTGCCACTGTTTCTAAAGACAACCGCAAAGCATTCTATAGCTATGTCAAGAATCTTAATGGAAACACTCAGATCTGCTCTGAGTTACAGCACAATGGCATTAAATATACAGAACCAACTGATAATGCCAACATCCTGGCAGATAGGTTCAGTGCTAATTTTACCCCCCTCTCACCCCCTAAAGGGCCCATCTCTATACCGGAAGACTGCAAAGTTCTTGTAATCACGGCTGCACAGGTAAAAACCGCAGTCTCCAAAGCCAAGAACACAGCATCCATGAGACCTGACAACATCCCAGGCTGCGTTCTACACGAACTACAGAATGAACTGGCACCCCACCTAAGTACCATGTTCAATCATAGCCTCACCTCAGGCTTTGTGCCTACTGAATGGTGCACAGCGATGGTTATCCCTCTCCACAAAGGGGGATCCACTATGGACCCAGGGAACTACCTCCCCATTAGCCTGACGAGCCTGGTCTGCAAAGCCATGGAACGTATCATCATGGAACTTATAAACAAAGACATTAGTAATCTCCAAACTCTGGACTCCACCCAGTTTGGGTTTGTAAAAGGCAGATCATGTCTCCTAAACCTGATTGACTTCTTTGAAGCAGTCACCAAAGCCGTAGATGAGTCACCAAAGCCATAGATGAGGGTAAGGTGGTTCACACAGCCTATCTAGATCTCGCCAAGGCTTTCGACACCATCCCCCACTCTGGAATTATAGATAAACTTACTAAACTAGGTATAAATCCCTATGTCACAAGATGGGTTGCCAACTGGCTCACTGACAGAACCCACACTGTGAAAGTAGCAGACTCCAAATCTGAATTCAGACCAGTGACAAATGGAGTACCACAGGGTTCAGTCCTGGGTCCTCTCCTGTTTGGTATATACTTCTCTGAAGTACAGGCTAACACAGAAGGTCTTTGGCTAATGAAGTTCGAAGATGACTGCAAACTAGGAGCCATAATCGAAACTCTTTATGATGTGAACCTCCTACAAAACGGCCTCACTGAGACAGATGTCTGGTGTCAAAGCCATGGCCTCAAGCTCAATGCCAAAAAGTGCATTGTCATCCCTTTTGGTAAAAAGTCTGTACCCATGAAGTACCACATAGGCGGTAGTCTACTTAACACCAAAAGTGTGATAAGAGACCTTGGAACACAGATGGTATTCTCTCCTTTGATAATCACATTGCCACAGTAGTCAGGAAATCCTTCTATGTGGCACACCTCATCACAAAAGGTTTCTCATCCAGGAAAAAAGAGGTAATTGTTCCCCTTTACTCATTATTCATTAGACCCATTATAGAGAACAACGCCCCTTTTGGTATGTACCTCACAAGACATCTACAACAACTGGAAAGGCCGCAGAAATACCTCACAAAGAGGATTACTGGCCTCAAACAGATGCCCTACGCAGACCGTCTCAAAAAACTCCAGCTTTACTCTGTCGCATAGGCCTACTCAGAGGCGATCTCTGCCTGACATAGAAAGCTATGTCAAACCCAGAGCTGTTGGACATGCTCCACTTAAAGAAATCCCAATCCCTTCAAGCTACATGCTCTAGGGACCTAAACCTTGTCACCACAATAAACAGAACATGCTGGAGGGATAGATTCCTGTCCCAGAGACTTCCCATATTCTGGAACAAACTACCTATCTATGTCAGATAAAGCTCCTCATTAGCACTCTTCAAGAAAAATCTTGATGACCGGATGGGAAATAGGAAATTCACCCCTGGGATCACTTCTGTGGCTCTGCTCGACAGGGGCACAGGAAAATAATTTTCTTGGGTGCCGAAAGCCAGGGTACCTTTTTGGCTAGGCTTATATAGGCCCTAGGGCCAATAGCCTAGTACCTACCTATGAACCTATAAACCTATGAAAAGAATATAATGATGTAACAGTGTAAAAACATGGGAAAATATAGCAGATGAAAAAAATTAAAGCTAGAAAAATAAGAAGCACATGGCATAATCAGAAAGTAGAATGTCAACATTTTTGTGGAGATTGGTAATAGATAAGTTGCCAATAAAAGTAAATATACCATCTAAAAAGAAAAGTGATAGAATATGTTTACATTGTCAAGAAGAAGAAACTAAGGAATGTGTTTCTGAAATGTAAGAGTAACAAAGTTATGCAGAAAGCTATGTAAAGAAGGTTTTTTAAAGATATAAAAGAAGTAGATAAAATAAACATGGATATGATTAAATATGGATATCATAAGAACAGATGAATATGTTACATAAAAAGTTATGTTATGTTATATGGGTTATATGGAATGAAAGAATAAATTAAATTATGTTTAAAGGAAAATGGATTTTAGCAAAAATATTAAGTAAAATCAGATGATGTTTATGGAAAAAGGAGTTGGGGTATAACAGGGATGAAAACGTAGTATCATTATGTAAAGAGATTTATATAAATATAAGGTGTGTGTGTAGATATATATATATATATATATATATATATATATATATATATATATATATATATATATATATATATGGGCCCTTGGAAATATGTAAATATTTTGTAAATAAGTTATTTTTGCATGCAAATAAAGGGCCCCTGTTCATTGTAGCTGATGAATGTTACTGGAGGGCTCCTATAACAGCAAGGAAGAGGCATGATGTAAACAGCAGCATGGAGGAGGAGAGAAAAGCTGCGGAGATTTTTGAGGTAGAAAATTAATTTGGGAGAAAAATTTGGAGTACTAGAATGCAGAATAAGATTCCTATGTAGTGGATGCTACAAATGAGTGGTGTTTAGCTGTCTCCGTGGAGTAAGTAAATCAGTTGTAGTGGGGCAGATAACAGAACTGGTATCAGGAGGGCTTGCAGATGATGTTCTCTTGAAAATAATCCAGCAGGATGATCCAGGTGACCGTTCTATTGTTTCATGGGATGAGATGGCAGTAACTGTTTCAGAACTGCTGAGGATGGTAATGTGGAGTAGGAACCAGGTGATGTGGCAGGAGAGAATACAACAGTTAAAACGTATACAGCACTGACAGAGAGTTTTTAATGGACTGGTATGTGTGGAACAGTTGGGTAACTGGTCTTGGTTTTAAATCTCAATAAATTTGGTCTCTTATACATACAGAGACAGAAACATTTTTTAACTTAACATTTGAAACAGAGACTGATGATGAAATTTCTGGAACTATGTAACAAAAAAAAGGAAGTTTATCTGCGGAACAGTTCTTTCTTTTCTGGTAGTAACTTAAATGAGAAAAAGTTACTATGCAGTTTAGAGCTAATGACATGGAAGAGGAAGATGTTAAGAAATGCATGCAGGGTTTATGAAAAAGTGTTTATAATATTGTGACAGCAATTAGAGAAGCTTATGGAATAAAGGATGAAGGTAGGAAGCTGTTTTGAAATTTGAGAAAAAACATGGCAAAACACATTTGCTAAGAGTTATTTTTGTGATTGGTTATAGAGGGGTATTAAGATATGCTGGCCAGCCTAAATAATGTTTCTTTTCTGGGGGCTTTTCTCATTTAATTGATGGTTGTGACAAGATGCAGTCTAACCATTGTGGGGAGAAAGGACCCACAGCTAGAAGATATGTGGCTGAATACAGATTGTGTAAGAAAAGGACACTTTTGGATGGATTCTCAAGAGCAAACAGTACATAATGAAAAAGAAAGGTAAATTAAAGAAAACATACATGACGAATGACAAGAGACTTGGGAAGTGGGTAAACTAGGTGAGGAAGAAACTGTTGAAGAAGACAACATATTGACTGGAAAAGGAGAGATATTGTATCCAGGAGTAGAGGTCAGGAGAAGGGATTGACACTAATATTTTTGAAGTTCTAGTCGGTGAAAAATGTGATTCTGAAGATCAAGTTTTATTTATACATACTGGGAACAATCCACACAGAAAAATGTTTTGTAGAAGGAATGATGTTTAAGAGAAGGCAAGAACTAAACAATTTATGTAATGTAGCTTTGATTATATGGCATATAACAATATAAGTGATTTATATATGTTTGTAAATGTGAACTTGTTAATATGGTTTGATTACTTTTAAATAAATGTAAGTTTGCCTATGTTACAAGTGATAATTCAATAAAGATGTTTAAAAAATGATTACTTGTGCATAAAGCCAAGAAAAAATATTCAGTAGGAGATAAGAGTAAAAATAAGAAAATTATTATTTAAAAATATTTCCCCTACACTTAAAAATAAGGAAAAGCAACAATTTCAGAGTAGTTTTAGTAAATGTGACCAGTATTATTGACACTGTAAGAAGGATCGGGATACTGGAATTGTATGCTAAATGTGATATGGATGTCATTCTGTTTGAGGAGCTCAAATTCCTCACAATAAAGAAAGACTGCAAGCAGAAAATTTGTGGGGTGGAAATATAATATGGAACTTAGGAAGTGAAAGTTGCAATGGAGTGGCTGTGTTGTGTAAAAAAAAAACCAGTAAAAATACTAGATGTAACATTGGTAAGGATGGGAAAGTTAACTACTGTGGATGTGAGGTGGAGCAAACATGCTAATAGAATTATAGCATTATATGCATATATAACAAGCAAGGAAAGAGAGAATCTGTTTCATTTCATATTAGACTATGTGGTGGTTAACTTGAAAATTATATTTGCAGGAGACTTTAATTTTGATTTAAGATGAAGATGTAACCAAGAAGGGGAAAGTTGTAAAAATACAAGAAGTAATAACATGGTAAATTAACTATGTGGAAGAAAGACAATGGTAGAAGGTTACTTGGATCTGAAACTGACTATTGGGAATCGGAGATGGTGATATAGTTGTAATAGCTTTTTCAGACCATTTAGCAATATGGATGGAGGTGATGGAAGAAGGGGAGTATATTAAAATAGGAAAGCGAATAAAAAGAACAAATGAGAAATGAGATGCAATTGGAGAGCGAAAAGTATTTCTGGAAGGATGTCTATAAAAACTGGTCTGAATGCTGGAATGAATTTTAAAAGAAGTAAAAAACTGTTTTTTGCAGTGGCAGGATGACGTAAGAAAAGAAGTGAAAGTGAAGTATGGGAAATGTATAGAAATGTCTTAGCGAATTTAGGGAATAATACAAGGCATTGTTGTTTCGGCAGATATATTATTTACAAGGGAGAAGAGAACAGGTATCTGCCTATTTGAGAAGAATAGTAATGTAGGTGGTGGTGCTGCGGTAGTGTTGTCGCCTCACACCAAGACATTGTCCTGTTCAATTCTCAGCTAGAGCGTCTTCTGTGTGGGAGACATGCGTGAATGGGCGTACCTTCGTTGAAGGTTGTGCATCAGAGCTGGCAACTCGGCATGTAAAAATCTACTGCCAATCATTAGCGGACCGGAGTTCTGCTGTGGCGACCTCTAACCGGGAAAAAGCCGAAACACACAAGTAATGTAGGATATTAGTTTGACAGAAATGAAAAAAGTAAAAGGGGGAAATTAAAAAAACAGCAGAGCAAGTTATGAGTATTGATGTGCAGCTTGTGCTTTACTATTCTACCCAAATGAAAAATAAGAGAATGGAAAGGAAAGAAATTTCCAGAACAAGTTAAGGAAGAATTTGAAAAAGTAATTAGTATTAGTGAATTGGATTCAGTATCAAGCCCAGAGAATATAGGATATGAAATATACAAGAACTGAATGGACAGGCAGAGTATTTTGTAACTGTACTAAATGAATTGTTGAAGGAAGCTTTATTTCTGAAGAGTTATGTAGTAGGATATTAACATTTATATTGTAGAAAGATGCAAAGAATGAAATAAAATATTTGAGACCCATCACATTAAATAACACAAATTATAACATTTTTGGGAATAATACAGAGGAGAATGGAAGGAAGCAGGGTGCTGATAATGTGACAAAACAATGTTGTGTAAATCCATGGTAGAATTTACCAGAAGTGATTAAAGACATTCAAGTAAGGACGATGTGGTGTACCAAGATAGTAATGCATCTGGATTTCCTATGGAAACCAGTAAAGTGGAGTACGACGTATGGAAACCAGTAATACTGTACCAGTAAAGTGGAATACGACGTATAAAAAGAATGATGAAAGTATGTGTTTATCTTGTGAGGAGAAAGAGACAACACAGCATGATATAAGAGTGGTGAAACTCGAGGGGGGGGGTGTGAAAGAGACAACATAGCATGATGTAAGAGTGGTGAAACTCAGGGGGTGTGTGTGAAAGAGACAACACAGCATGATGTAAGAGTGGTGAAACTCGGGGGGCTGTGAAAGAGACAACACAGCATGATATAAGAGTGGTGAAACTCGGGGGGGTGTGTGAAAGAGACAACACAGCATGATGTAAGAGTGGTGAAACTCAGGGGGGGGTGTGAAAGAGACAACACAGCATGATGTAAGAGTGGTGAAACTCGGGGGGGTGTGAAAGAGACAACACAGCATGATGTAAGAGTGGTGAAACTCAGGGGCGGTGTGAAAGAAACAACAGCATGATGTAAGAGTGGTGAAACTCGGGGGGGGGTTGAAAGAGACAACACAGCATGATGTAAGAGTGGTGAAACTCGGGGGGGAGGGGTGTGTGAAGAAAACTTTTTGAGAATATTAGTGACATAATATAAATACGAGTATGATTATGTATGGATATTATAAGAATAATAAGAAATGTGTGAGAAGGGTATATAAGAATTTAAGTTATGGAGTATGGGTTATTTGGAATGAAAGAATGAATCAAATTTTGTTTAATGGGAAATGGATTTGGGTAGATATATTGGGAAAAATCAGATTATGGTTGTGGAAGAAGGAATGGGAACAGTTATGGAAGAATAACAGGGAGGATGTTATAAGAAAAATGATAAATAGTAAAAAGTAGAAATGTGTATATATGTGCCTGTAAATGTGTACATTTTTTTAAATATGTAAATAAAGTTTTTTATGTTGTGTTAAATAAAGGACCCATACTCTTTCTGATAGGTACCATGGGATCTTTTACATGCACTTGATCTGCCACGAATTCAAGCAGATGGGCCTTGGTTTAACTTCTCATTCAAAGCACAACACACTCAGGAGTACAGCATTCCCTTTATGCAGCACTACAGTGTCAGCAACTGATCTACCTGGTTCGGGAGTAGAACTCACGGTCTTCTAAAGATGTGGCTATCTGTAACCAGGATTGCTTTTCGATAGTGTGGAAAACAGAATTATTTATGGACATTTGAATATATGCTTGGCAAGATACACAGGAAGAATGCTGGATGAGCACCCCCTTCCCAATCACGGTAGTGTAGTCTTCACAGTTACCTACAGCTTGCCAAAATATAAATCATGATGGATAGACAACGTTGCCCACTTTGTTCTAACAAGTGCATAAGGAGAGCATTGGAAGCTGTGAAACGACTGTTTAGGCATAAACTCAAAAGGCAGAGTATACACTCATTTATTTGAGGTGTAGTTTTGCTTTAATTAGTGAAGTCATCAGAACAGTCCTTTAGTTATAGCCTACTTCCTTCATTAAGTATGACATAAAAGCTAGAAAACAGGCTGAGGGAAGCTATTACCTTGTTTGGTATCAGAGGAACAGACTCAGTTTGTGGAGGAAGATAACTTTGTTGTAGGAAACAGTACCATTTTAGGGCAATCGGTGTAGTTGAAGCACCTCTAGCATTGATCTTTTTGTAAATGGCAAAGGGATTTGGGGAGGTTATCCATTTCTTTTTGGGGGTCCTGTGAAGCATGGGTTTTCCTTTCTGGTTTACTCTTGTGGCCACTTCATCATTAACATTCAAGTATTTAGCTTAATGGAAAATGGATTTCTTTCCACTCAGGTGCGCCTAAGAATGAACTTTTCAAGCATGTCACTGACTCCCTTTTTTATTCATACTTTTAACAAATAACTACTGTTGAATGCCTACCTTATTTGTACATACTGTTAATAATAATGTCAATTGCATTTATCATTGTAAATAACATACAAATGTGTGGTTTCTATATTTTTCTGAACTATGTACAACTTTTTGTACACTTTAGTCTGTGTATAATGTTCTACTTGTGTCTTGCACCATAGTTCCTGGATTGTGACTGCAACGGGTCTGTTGACCAGTCCACCTACCTTGTTATCTAGCTGAAATACATCAATAAAAATAAGGTGTTGTAACTAGTGCCTTTGGTTAGGATCTAATCTTGGAGTAGATAGCTCAGTGCTAGAGATTTGTAATTTCTGTTCATTTTTCCAGATGATATTTTATTGTTTATAAGCAACTCTTTCATGTGCCATCCTTAAATCATGGGAATTCTGGGAAGTTTTGAGTGGGTTCTGAATTATTACAGTAATATGTAGAAACTGGAAATACTGCCATTTAAGCATTTTTGTTTTCCATTTGATTTAGATAGCAACGGGCCTCTTTTCACCTGAAATGTATGGTTATCAGACTGACTAGATGGGCTGGTAAAGGGACAGAATTATTCATAAGTCAAGCCTAGATCTGGTTAATCTGAATGGTTGGTAAGTCATAAAGCTAGACTGATCTCAGCAAATTTAAGGCTGTAAATGTGAATCTTCAGCCTTGTCCTCTATCCATTGACTAGTATGTCCTGTAAGATATCTGAGGCTTGATTCAAGAAAGTTAGGAAACATTTACTAGAATTTATTTGGACAAAAAAACATAGAGATCTCAGGAAGCTTATTGTTCTTGGTCTGTGCAGCAGACGTTTCTACTGCTAGACCTACTGGTTTACATAGATGCCAAGTTATGTTCATTGGTTAGGCTGGAAGAAAAGATCACTTCAGATGGTGACTGGTGTGGGGGGGTGGGGGGGGTGGTAGAGCTAAAATGCATAGAGGGCTAAAATTAAGCTGAATAATGCATCTGTCTGCAATTCACTGAAGCTTGGAGAACATTTTAGGGGATTATTTTGGAGCATTTTGTTAAATGTTAGTATGATATTATCCTTATTGTGCAAAAGAAAGCAGATGTGAGCTACTGGATAGTTTGAATTTTTGTCTGGATGGTTGCCTTAAAGATGGAAAGTCGGTGAAGAGTTTATTAAGTTAATGGGGAAACTGTTAACTAGACAGGGCTACACAGGACAGTCAAGGATCGATTATCTTAATTTAGGATGCCACTGTTAACTAGATAGAGCTGGACAGAAAAATACTACCATTTAAGTTTCACAAATTAAGATAATTGCTGTGGCGCACTTTAACTCGTGAGCTTGTAAGGAGGGATAGGTGGCCTTTGAATGGTGGGATATGGAAAATATACATAGGATCAATACTACTGTGTGATACTGAGACACATTGATAACATTTAACAACCTGATCAGCTAAGTCAGGAACATTACTATTATATACATAGGATCAGTACTACTGTGCAGGATACTGAGAGACATTGATAACATTTAACAACCTCATGAGCTAAGTCAGGAGCATTACTGTTATATACATAGGATGAATACTACTGTGTGTGGTACTGAGAGACATTGATAACATTTAACCTGATGAGCTACGTCAGGAACATTACTGTTATATACACAGGATCAGTACTACTGTGTGGGATACTGAGAGACATTGATAACATTTAACCTGATGAGCTAAGTCAGGAACATTACTGTTATATACACAGGATCAGTACTACTGTGTGGGATACTGAGAGACATTGATAACATTTAACAACCTCATGAGCTAAGTCAGGAACATTACTGTTATATACACAGGATCAGTACTACTGTGTGGGATACTGAGACACATTGATAACATTTAACAACCTCATGAGCTAAGTCAGGAACATTACTGTTATATACATAGGATGAATACTACTGTGTGTGGTACTGAGAGACATTGATAACATTTAACCTGATGAGCTAAGTCAGGAACATTACTGTTGGGACATTCTAGAAGAAGAGGATATTATGCAGCAGTGTGCTTCCAAGAGTTCTATATTCTTTTGTCTTCCTAAATGTAAGAATACACAGAACTTTATAGGTCACTCACTTGCCAAACTAAGTAATCTAGGTTTGGGTCAGTCACTTTACTATTTCTCATGTAAAATGGATCCAAGTACCCTGCTACAAATCACATGAGAATGCAAAGAGAGCAACATACTTCATTACAGATCAAGGATAACTTCATTGTCCCATCACTTTGTTCTGGGTAAATTTGTCCACAGTAGTAGGGGTACAGTCTCCAAAATGTCATACTGCACTGATGTCCAGCCTGGCCTAAATCTCTGTGTTAAGATATTAAAAGTCTCCTGAGGAATATGAATACAAGATCTTGGTAAGGGATTTGTTAATCTACCATTAATAGACATAGACTTGTCCTGCTGGAGTCTAGGAAGTAAATGTTGTTAGCTTTAGATTGGTCCAGTTTAGACACGATGTTCTTTCATGTGAATCTCTGGTAGAGATTGAGATTTTAGGAGTGAATTTTGTTCTAGCTGTCTTGGATGGCCTTAGACTTTGTTGTGTTAGGAAAAGTAAATGGCTAGTTTTAGAATGTTGTGCTAGGCCTGTCAGAGACAGAATGACAGTTTTAGGACAATAATTTACTGATTGCTTCTAGTTAGTGTTTGCCTGTAAGTCAACCTAGGTGCCTGGTGTGTTTATAATTCAGAGAGACCTCCGCACTTTGCTGAATGAGGACACTAGTTTTCAATAAATAGGTACACTCTTTGTGTGGTTGCTGTTTTATCAAAGTAATCACATTTATAATATGGTACAGTGGTTTCACAATCTATTATCAATGTATTGCTATATTATCTTGGATTTCCCTTGCATGGATTATGTATAGTTGATGCTACCTGTGTGCTTGTTTCTTTGGTTTTAATTTGATTTCAGATTGTTTTATTTGTATAGTTATCAAAGTAAAAGAAAAATGAATCATTGTTCCAACAAAGCAGCTAGTTACCTTTTCTCAGATGAACAACACAAACCGTAACTGAAAACATTTTTTTTTCTTGGTTTTGTTTTTTGTTTACCATTTCTTAGTAAAGCATATAGATGTTTCTTCCGGGATGACTGCAGGATGAAGAATACTTTAAATGCATGCATATAAATATAAGCATATGAACAATGAAAAAAGTGTCAAGTCGTCACATCACTGCATACATCATTTTTAATTATTGCTGCACATCCCACACTGCCAATGAAGAAAAAGAACAGACTACCATGATAATAATAGCTGATGACCATTATGTCAAAGAAAAAATAGTAATCTGTAATTAAATTAAACCTTACTGCAACCATTGCGCAACATAGCATAATAATAGCACCTCAGTATAATAATATAACTGCATTCAGGATTCTCACCTGCCCATTTCAAATATAGATTCCCAGTAAGCACATCTTAACCTTTGAAAGCTGTTACTTAGTCCTAAAAATACAAAATTTGAGTGCCACATGTAAGCTTCAGCTGGGCTAACAATGAAATATTGTATTCTTATCATATGAAAAAATAGGAGTTTGGCCTTAACTTGCTCATGGTCTTCAAAATAAATGTGTTCTGTGTAACAGACTGTAGGGTGGGAGTAGGACTGTACACATTACAGTACACATTTGAAGGACAGTGACTTTAGGGTTTATGGCTGGGATAAACAGAGGTGAGCATCTAGCATGGCAGAAACAGACTCCTGCAACATCACAAGCCCAGGAGATGGTGGAGAAGATGGGGTCGTGCAGTAACCCATTGATATGAAGTCTTTGAACTGAAACATTACCTACCTCATCAGCATAGCAATCGATTACTTAAGGCTACTGGTGTGACATACCTACAAGTGGGATCGTGAGATACGAGAAGACACAAGATCTGAATGGGTCTGTGGCACACATTTCTGGAAAGGTTAGAGTAGCCAACAACTTTTACAAATGCTTTTCTCCTTTCCAAGATTGATGTATATTTTGTTAATTAGATAATTACAGTGGGTTCATCAATGTTTTTCCTCTTTTAAGAAAGGCACAAGAGCTCAAAGAAAAGAATGGCTCATGATCACACAGAAGTAAGAACTGGAGGATTCATATCAACTTTTGGAGCGTTCTTAACAACTAAACACTTGAAAAGAAGGATGGTATATTGAACAACAACAAACAACAAAAAACTACCAAACCACCAAACTGGAACCAAAAATAAAAACACAGAAAGTAATTTAGCACTTTCATTCTTTTACTCTTAGAACTTCTTCAGAATGAATTAACAAACAACCACTAGTCAATTTAACGTACAATAAGGTGACATCATTAAACCAGTTAGCCAATAAAACATCCTATAATTAACCTAATTACAATAAAAAGTGACATCATTGAATAAAAGTACACATTCCTATGTAGACTAATGTATAAAAACATGCAAACAAATATATATATATATATATATATATATATATATGTATGTATGTATATATATATATATATATATATATATATATATATATATATATATGGATCCCTATCAGATGATAGAAACTTCATATGACTAAAACTCATTTGACTGAGACCATAAGACTGAAATTTCAAAATACTGAAAAATCACTTGACTGAAACCCATAATACTGAATTCTTACAATACTAAATTTCAACATACTGGGATTCCAAAATGGCTGCTGACTAGGAAACACTGTCTTCTGTGTGCTCTTACTACTGCCAGACAATCTACTAAAATCATTTGCTGCTATTACATCAAAAATTGAAAAAAGGGATTTTTCAAAACAAAGCTAATCAAAGTCTACGTACCTCTCAAAAAATTTCTCTGGAATTGAGACTCAGAAAGGCTGATACTTCTCCTCTTTCACTAAGGGTGCTGTAGCACTCACAGCCACATGTGCTTAGGCCAGACAGCACTGCAAGAAATGTACAGAAGCACAAACAAATTAAGGAAGACAAAAAAGGGGAAAAACACAAAAATTGATCAAGATGGAACAAATGGAGTCACAATCTTCGAAAACTAGACTGTCACTAATTTTGTCTCCAGAGAAAGAAACATCCACCAAAAGGCAAAAAACAACCAAATCACAGCCCGAGGCCTTTAAGCAGCAACAGAAAAACAAGGGTGAACATCCTTTAACAATTGAGGATGATCTCCACCTCAGTCTGAAATACAAGCTTTTTCCTCAAAACTAACCCTTTTTGGCAACAATCTGGAACAAAGTACTACAAGATTAGACCAAAACGAAGCAAAAATAATGGACAATGAAATCAAAATACAGGAACTTCAAAAGACTATCTCTACAAATGATTCTTCTATAAAAGAAATGCAGCAAAAAATAATTGATCTGGAGGCAAGAACAAGGCGTAATAATGTGCTGATTAGAGGCATTCCTGAGAAGTTTGAACAACCACAACTACCCACCATTGCAAAGGAAATATTTGGATTCTTAATGGAAAACAAAGACTTTGCACAGACATTCACAACTGAAAGAATACATAGGGCCTTGAGAAAATCACAAGTTCCGGATACGCCTAGACAAATCTACATAAGGTTACTGAATGCCTCACATGCCCAATCAATCTTACAAGCAGCAAAAACAAAGAAGTTCATTATGTGGAGAGGTTCAAAAATTACATTTGCTCAGGACTTACCGTTTCCTATTTAACAAGAAAGGCAATCCCTCTCACCCTTCTGCAGGTTTTTTATAAATAAAAGCATAAAATTTCAAATGAAGTATCCAGCCAACCTTTCCTTCCAGCATAAAAATGTTAGACATTCTATAAAAAACCTACAAGAAGCGAAAACTACGTTCCACAAAGTATTTGGTGAAATTCCAACACTCTCCTAATAAGCATGAAACAGGACTGCCTATGTGCCTTTCTATCTAAAGGTCGAACTAAACAAACAAATAGTTTTCAATTAAACATAAAAACTCTCACATGCCTACAAGCCTCGGGATGCTGAACAAACCATGATGGATCGTAATACCACTTGAAAAATCATCCCCTCACCTCTTCAACTTGTACATGGTGCCTTTTTTAATCTCTTGCTCTACTCCATATCCCTTGGCCACAACCAAGTTACTGTTCCAACGTTCGAATGGTAGGCCAAAAAAAAAAAAAAAAACCATGGATCCTGGTAATCCAGTGACTTATGACCTCCAGGTGCAACCAGTTAATACGTCCCACAGGAACCCCCTTGACTCTCTACTATGCCAGCTTGTCTCATGCAGAGTGTACTCCGCCGCCAAAACTGGAACTCCGCCTATCTGTCTGCACTTCCTAATCAGAAAAGTGCGAGCTCCGGTAGCTGTGAGGAAGGAAAAGGACTTTCTCCAAAAGCTCCTATATGGGTTGTATCTGTTTACCATCATGATCCCCATCGACTGAGCCTCGTCGTCAAAGTGTACCTTCCACCCAGCTGTATCCATGGTCTGTATAGGAAAGAGCGTGCTCCGGTTGCTATGTGTTAGGAAAAGGTCACTCTGCAAAGCCCCAATATAGGACGTAAGTGATTCTTGTCAAGAGGAAATTGACAGGTCTACAATCTCTTTATGCCTTAAACTCTGGCACAAGCTTACAGGGTAGAGAATTAACAAAGTCCGACCTGGACTGAAACATCCAGATGCAGAATGACATTTTTAAAACCCTGTATAAATGACAAGTTCTTGCATCAGATTGGATCAAGCAACACTTGCAGGTAATCGGAGTGGGTGGTTTCAACTGGCACAAGTGGTCAGAACTTATTGGACAAAAAAAAAAGGGGGAAGAAAGGGGAAGGAAAAAAAAAAGACAGAGGCAGAACATCTTTCACATATAGTTAGTTGGGGACTCCCCTATCATGTCCACCATCGAACACGGGTCATTAAACTTTGATTCTGATTCAGGGGCTAGGGTGCCGGGGTTGATATCAAGCTAAACTAAACTCACTTAAAGATGTTATGTCATTTTCAGTTTATTACCTACTAGTAGTCAGCAAAATGTGTGTAAGTGTGTAAACTTTTCTTTTGTGCATGTAAAAGTGAATAAAAGAAATGGAAATGCAGACATTAATTGGAAGAAATAACCCTGCATCTACTGTAATTGCAGGTCACAAAAAATAATCACAGTCTAATTTTTAACTCATTCAAGCCCATAGCGCCTTTTTTGTAGACTTCCAGTTAACACCTATAGCTCCTTATGACATCCAGACCTTTTTGGATCCATCTTCTTTAACCAAGTAAAAATAGGCAGAATTAGAAAGCACAAGGACGTTTTGATAAAATGACACTAAGACTGTTAGTCTACGATGTCCTGCAATGGAGAAAATGATCATTGTTTGCCACTTATTCATATTTTTATATCTATGTACATATTTTCATAACTTAATGACCTACATGTTATTGAGGGGTATGGCATGAAATTCCATATTGGGCGATGAGAAAACTCATTTTTAATGTCCATTTGTCTTAATCTATGCTGGAGATACTGCTAGTTTGTTAGTAATAAGCAATGTTTCCAGATATACTTGATACTTCAAAATCCAAGTGACAAACTCATGGCATCAAGTAAAACTTTAAAAGATATTGAAGAAGACAGTCACTCATTTGCACTACAAGTTATACGTATTTAGAAGATATTCAGTGTTAACTGTATAATCTGCAATACATGCAAGCATATGTTTTCCTATTTATGTAAATATTTCAGTAAACACACACTCATATTGGAATTTCATGCTGTCATGTGGAGACTTGTGTCTGGTTAACAAAAGTGCTCTGAAGGAAAAAAAAAAAAAGGAGAAGGCTTTGCTTGTTTTCTGTGGGAGGATTCTCATATCTTTCAATTTTAAGCAGGCTGTCATGTTTTTTTTTTTTTTTTTTTTTTTTTTTTTTTAGGGGGAAGTGATACATGTATCCTCTGAGTACTCACAGGCTGATCTAATGTTGTTTAACAAACGTTAGCATCTCAAAAACATAAGTGAGTGTGAAAAGATGGCTATAAACATAATTAAACCCCATAAATGTCTTAGGGAAAGCACTACTAGATATATATAATAGTGTGGAATGACAATATATAAAATTTGTGCAAAGCATTCAAACTGTTTAAGCTGAGGGTAATTGTGGGTAAATGACATATGGTTATATCAAGCGGTTTTCCCTCCATACTAATCGAGGTCTGTAGTGATATATAAGCAGCTCAGAACTAATAATGCTCTATGAAGTCCTCTGTTAGATCCGGGTCAGAAAGGCTAAATGATCTGATATCCAAATAGCATTCTCATTGCATATATATATCTGCCTATATTCATGGATGCATCCAAAAGTGCGTTTCCACTGCAGGGGACAGTTTCAACCAGTTAAGTGTTACGACAGGAATTGGTTTAAACCTAAAACTATCTGCTCCATAATGGCAAATCTGTAACACTACATGTTGTGTATGTGTTTGTTTATTCACATATATGTGCTTTTTTTGTATATGTATTATAGGACTTGTATTAGGGTGGCGGGGAATAAAAACAGGTGAAGCAGCACTCTGGGGTCTGATTGCAGTGAGGCCGGTATTGATGTACTGAACTTTGGCAAAGTAAATTTATGGGAGGCTGACAGCTGTCTGCTGCTACCTACCCAGTCTTATGACAAAAAAATCTATATGGGGGTGGAGTGGTTGCCATGACAAGACATAGCAATCTCAGATGTTTAAGGTACTATGTTTCATTGTTTCGAAGAGATGAGTGGGATGCATAATTATTGTTCGGCTCCCAGTGCAAGGCTCCACTAGAAGCCAAGCCTTTACAAACACAACAAAAAGCACTGGTCAAAAGGTGCATCTGTAAAATAAAAGGAAAAGAACCCCAATATGCCTGGACAGTGGTAGAGATACTCTCACCCCTAAAATACATTATTTAAACCCTACTAAAGCCACTTATGAGCCATTGCTCTTAGTTCAGTTTAGGTAGTCTAGGGGGAGGCCGTTACGCTGTCCAATGGGTTATTCACATGCTAATCTTCCTGAAATATCAAATGGTATTGTGTTATCCCTCTCAAAAAAAAAGGGGGGGGAGGAGGAGAGTAAGAAAGAGAAGCTTAAAAAAAAAAAAGGAAGAAAAAAATCCTTTTTGTCAGAAACAAATACATGTGCTGATGTATACCATAAGCTAAAAAGTCAATTAACTACTGTTATTTTAGAGCAAGAAGTTCTAGTGTGTGTAGTAAGTTGGATTTTGGAATGTGGGGAATTTTTTGTAAAGTAGTTAAATTTGTAAATAGTTTTTTCTTATCTATTTCAGATAAAAGTAGAATGTGGTTAAGCACGGGGAGTGGTCTGAGAGATGCAGCTGTCACTTTACTTTACTATTGTTTTATACTTATCTCAGCTAGAGAAAATAAGCTTATCTGCTATCAGTCCAGCTACTTATCCCTATCCAAACTAACAACCCTTTTGTATGTGAACTCTTCCAACTCTAACAATAATAACCTGACTCTACCATTTCACTAAATATTTATATGAATGATTTTGATAGATTCCTGGAATATAAAAGTGTTACAAAATAAAAGAAAAAAGAATCTAGTTCTACATCTAATTCAAAAATCTACTTTTGAAATTACTCTTATCGAGGAAACGCACATGACAAAGGTCCAATGGGTGAACAATGTTAGAAAGAAATGGATAAAACAAATAATAGCTGCTGGAAATAGCACGGTCTCCAAAGGGGTAGCAATAATTGTCAAAAAATCTTTCAAAGGATCATTAATAACCACTGGTTGGGACCCAAATGGAAGATGGTGTTACCTAACATGTTCTATCCCGTCCTACAAAAAAGAAATACTTATATTAAATGTCTATGGATCCTGCTTACACTATTCCTCGTTCTTATATGAAATCTATTCACTCATTGAAAAATTTCACAATCATCTATTGATCTTTGGCGGGGACTGAAACATGACTATCAGACAGGAAATGGACAGAACCTGCAAAACCAACAAACAGCCCATAGGTACTATTAATACTATAAGAGATATAATGGACGACTTTAACTTGTTTGATCCTTTCGAACTCTTTAGAAAAGACCCCTCCATTAGTAATTACACATTCTTCTCAGCTTACCATAAATCCTGGTCCAGGTTAGACTTTTTTTTAATGTCAACATTTTTTTCTTCCTATGAAATAGTATATAGCAGCGACCCCAGAACTATCTCAGACCATGCCAACATTAACCTTTACTTAAATATCTATAAACCAAACCATGAGAATCGTATTCCTACAAACTGGTCCCTTAATCCAAATCTTTTGAACAACTTAACTCTCCAACGAGAAATTCAAGATTTCCTGTCACAGACAATTACCTCCTTTGATATGTCTGATATACCTTTAGATGTACAATGGGCGGCAGCCAAAGCTACTTTATGAGGTACCCTTATCCAAAAAGCCTCTCTAATTAAAAATCTAAATCACGCACCACAGCGCTAGAAACAGAACTAAAAAAATTAGAATCAGAGCTGCAAACCAAGTTCTCTCTAAACATTGAGGAACAGATGACATCCATTCAGAAACAACTACACGAATTACACCTAAGTCAATGCTCACTTATGGAGTCCAGACTCATCCATAGGTATGTTGAATGGTCGCAAACACCTTCGAAGATCCTGGCAAGGATAATAAATGTCAAGCCCCTTCCTACCACAATAAAACAGGGTCATTCCTTCTTCACAGATAAGGAAATCATACATGTATTTCAGGAAGTATACGAGGAAATTTATGGTCCCCAAACACTTGAGTCAGAAGGCCTACAGGATATCTTCCTAAATGAATTACAATTTCCAACAATAAGTGATACTCACATGAACTTACTAAAGGCACTTATAACCATTAATGAAATCTCGCTGGCCATTGACAGAATGAAACCAGGTAAAGCCCCAGGTCCAGATGGTTATGTGTCAGAATTCTATAAAACCTTTAAGCAAGTGCTTGCCTCCATGCTTCATAAAATTTATGACCACATAATCCAGTTTGGTATATCTGATTTATATATTAACAACTCCAAGACCATTTTTATACAAAAATCAAATGACAATTATCTCAGCACAAATGGCTACCGCCCAATTGCTTTAATTAACCTTGACATGAAGATTCTAGCATCTATTTTAGCAAATAGACTAAAAAACATATTACCGCATATTATATCCCGTGACCAATTAAGCTTCATGAACAATAGGCATATTTGGGATAACACTCTATCTATTGAAGCCATAACCTATATGACAAAGGATGACAAATCCCCCAAATATGCACTTTCTGTTGATGCCTAAAAAGCTTTTGACAGGGTAAATTTAAACTTCCTCTTTAAAATCATGAAACGCTTTTCCATCCCTGATAAATTCATCAAAATGTTTACAACCCTTTACATTAAGGCCTCTACTACTCTCAACATAAACAAAAAGAACTCCAAACCAATTCAAATTATTAATGGCACAAGACAGGGGTGTCCACCATCACCTTACCTATTTAATATCTATCTTGAAGTTCTATTGCTAAAACTAAGTCAGAAAACATTCCACCATTCAGTCTACTTATATAAAGTACCAGTGAAATACATCGCCTTCGCAGACGACTTAAACATCTATTTAGAACTCCCCCTCAACAGAACTGGAGAAAATTCTAAGCTCAATAGACAAATTTTCACAAATCTCAAATTTCGCCATCAATCCTAACAAATCAATAATATTCCCACTAAACCCTCTTGGTCACAAATAATACTTTTATACCAGAAACAACGATCAAAGTTAATTATTCTCTAAAATATTTGGGTATAACTTTTGTCCACCCCCAACAAGAGTTAATCAATAGCAATTTGTACAAAACATGATCTAAGGTCATGGAAGATCTCACAAGATGGAAGAGTTTAAACCTATCCC